>NC_058413.1:103745690-103855390 GCF_002201575.2 Neomonachus schauinslandi | reverse complement strand
TTTTTTTAAGATTTTATTTATTTATTTGAGACAGAGAGAATGAGAGACAG
Organism: Neomonachus schauinslandi; assembly: GCF_002201575.2. Classification (NCBI taxonomy): domain Eukaryota; kingdom Metazoa; phylum Chordata; class Mammalia; order Carnivora; family Phocidae; genus Neomonachus; species Neomonachus schauinslandi. The sequence continues at coordinate 103,855,340 of NC_058413.1, read as the reverse complement.
AGAGCATGAGAGGGAGGAGGGTCAGAGGGAGAAGCAGACTCCCCGCCGAGCAGGGAGCCCGATGCGGGACTCGATCCAGGGACTCCAGGATCATGACCTGAGCCGAAGGCAGTCGCTTAACCAACTGAGCCACCCAGGCGCCCAACAATAATCTATTTCTTAAGTGCCAAGGTAGTTTGATGCATAGCCAGTGTCAAAAATCATTCAGCATGAAATGTGGATATTTACAGGTCGGGAGGGGAAAGAATAGTGTGAAAAACACGAGGGTTAGAAAAAAGTCTAGTGCTAGAAAAACCAAGGACCTACAAATGCCATCAGGACTGGAAGAAGAGAAGGCTTTAAGGAGAGAATATCCTGTGTGCAGTACTGGAAAAAGATCAGAGGACATGACAGCCAGGAAGTCACTGTCTTCAGGAATGCCATATGGCCTGAAAGGTAGAAGCCCAGTTACAGGGATGTCCAGGAATGCAGGAAGAGGGGCGCCTGGCTGGCTCAGTTGGAGGAGTGTGTAACTCTTGATCTCAGGGTTGTGAGTTCAAGCCTCACACTGGGCATGGAGCCTACTTAAAAAAAAAGAAGAAAAGAAAAGAAAGAAATAGAGCTAGACCGGTATTCTAGAAAGTTGACAGAGGAAGGGAAGAAAGAGGAGGAAGAAGTGTTGGGGGAGGGAGGATTTTGTTTAATTTGGGGTTTAAGAATGAGCCTGTCTACGCCAAGGGGACAGGGAAAGCGTGTCCACAGGAGAGGGAAGAGGAAGGCAGTAACCACGGGACAGTTGAACTTTGGAAGCCGAGTTCTGAAGGGGGTACCAAGAAAGGCACCAGCGGAGTATTTGGCGTTGGAGGTAAATGCACTTTTAGACAAGCACAAACAGACCTTGGAAGGGGAAAAGGGCATGAGATTTCTAAAACTTGGAGCCCACAGAAATGAATTTCTAAGATGGATGTCATTTAGATAAATGATGTCACAGTAGGATCAGCCTCACATCCACTCCCATGACTAACACCTAGTTCCCAATGGAAGTGAAGATTTCCACTGGAAATAATTGAAAATTTACGTCAGACTCTAAACTCTACTTACCACACATGGTGAAAATCAGGCACAGGAAAACTGTGCTACAAAAATAGATGGCATCAGGAAGGCAAGCGAACAGTCTATTCTTAAGTAATTAGGAAAACAAACTTCTGCCCCCACACTCCTGTGGCGCCACTCCGTTTCCCCTGCCGGACCGGTGGGACAGCGCAGAGCCTGTTCTTCTCGCCATCATATATTTTAATCCGACACTTAAACTGAAGTGCTCCAGGCATTTCAGGACAGAACAAGTTGACAGGAAATTTTTATCATAGCAGCATTATACTGTTAGTCACAATAAAATGTTGTACCACGTCCATAACTCTGAAAGTGCCAGAGCTCATGAAAATTCATAGTAAACTTTTATATTCTGCCATGTATAAGATCTACATAGAGTAGGGGAAAAAAGTCATTTAAAAATACCTATCTACTTCAAAAAAAAAAATAAATAAATAAATAAAAATAAAAATACCTATCTACTTCAGATTCAAAATCTTAATTTAACAAAAAATGCAGACGGATTTCACCCATTTCATGTCTCATAAAATAGAACATGCTTTTACTTTTAAAATTAATTGCCCACTCATGCTAAGTTAGGCAAACCTATTATATAATAAATTTGTACACATCATGTTTAAAATAGCAAGCAAGTAAATATGGGGGTGAGTTAAGAATAGAATACTATTTTATTTTCTTTCTCATCTCTCAGGCAGAAGTAGTCCATATATAAGATGAATATATTTTTAGTTTCATTTAGTTTCATGCCAGCTATAGAACTGATAGAAAATGATTCTTTAGACAGAAATTAAAAGTAGGAAGGCAGGGGCATTTTTATTAAAATTACCACAGTAGACTTTAAAAAAAAATTACCAAAGTAGACTTTAAAAAAAAAATGAGTTCTCTATGTACCACCTTTGTGATTCTAAGTAAGTTGTTAAAACTCTCCAGCCTTCCTTTTCAGAATTGTAAAAAGGGGAATTCTTATCTTACAGGCTTGTTATGAGAATTAAAGGTAATTAATACCCAGTGCCTGGCATGTCCTAGGCGCACAGTAAATTACAGTTACTGCATTAGAGTTAGATTTTGTATTTCAATCTGGAATATAGTAACTAATGAATACTTTGTTATCCCAGGGTTTGGTTTGTTTTTTGTTTTTGTTTGTTTTTTTCCCCAGTATTTAATAAGCATAGCAATTTCGCAGTCTGTTTTATTTGTATGATTTATAGGAATATTTTAATTCTTGCTTCAAGTTTATATCATCAGTGGTTTTCAGGGATGATTTCTCCAGCTTCATAAAGGAGACTTGGGCTCATAGATCTGGGTGCCTTCAAAGTCACGCAGGGACAAGCCATGTGAGCGAGATAGACACCAAAGGTCCCAGGATTGCAGGGATCCTGTGGCGGTGTGGAGACAGCATGCTTTACTTCCCGTCGATTAATATGCTTTTCAAAATGTGCCACATTGATAGAAGTTGTGGGTACGTTTGTTGAATAAGCAAGTCACCAATAATTGACAGTGACCCAGAACTTAGTCCAGCATAATTTGTGATACCTATTTCACTGCTAGGTGTGGAGGGCATCAGTATATTAAAACAGAAAGGTAAACTAAGTTTAGGGAAAGCCCTAAACATTTACATATAAAATATTAAGCATTCAGTACGTGTTTGGTTTGTAAGATATGTCCCAGAATGAAATTTATATTTAGTGGAGCTGGACTAATAAATCCTGACAAAAAGTGCAGTTGATTTTAATTCCTTTAAAAAAACAAAACAAAAAAACCTGCAAATTGGTCACTGGACAAATAGGCCTCTTTCCTTAAAGGGACAGATACTGGATAATATAGATATAACCAGGTGCTGTATGCCCCAGATATAGACACAGAAATAAAGCATGAGTAATATTTATCACATTCCTGAAATGAAATTCTGAGACTATTGTGATGTTTATTTCATCCAAGTAGCTTTATAATTTTTCAAACCCTGTGATTCTATTCAACTTAAGGTAGCTTGGCAGTGGGTATCGAATTCGCCTCTGTCCACATGTATCCAGTAGTTTATGTTTTTCCTTAAATCCAGTGCTCTTTTCATTCACATGTGGTTTAAGTTTCCGATGACTCGTCATGTCATTAATAGTGCAGTCCTGAGCACCACAGGGATGGGAGGATGATAAGATGACTTGTGTGTCCGTGCACTTTGATTACTGAGAGTCCTCAACACTTTTTTTTTTAATTGAAATATAATTCACAGAGACAGTGTTACAGGAGTTTCAGGTGTGCACCATATTGACTTGACATTATTCACTGTTCACCATGATAAGTGATAGTCACCAAATGTTATTACAATAATATTGACTATATTCCCTATGTTGTATTTTTCATCTCCATGACTTACTGATTTTTTTGTCTGGAAGTTTGTACTTCTGAAGCCCCCTTATTTATTTCACCCACCCCCTACACCCCCACACCAACTTCCCCAGTGGCAACCACCAGTTTGTTCTCTATATTTAAGTGTGGTTATTCTTTTGTTCTTTGTTCGTTTTGGTTCTTAGATCCCACATATTTGTCTTTCTCTGCCTAACTTATTTCACTTAAGCCTGATAGTCTCTAGGTCCATCCACATTGTTGCAGATGGCAAGATCTCATTCTTTTCTATGACTAATATTCTGTGTGTGTGTGTGTACTCTATCTTCTTTATCCATATAACTATAGACGAACACTGAGTTTGCTTCCATGTCTTGGCTATTGTAAATAATGCTGCAATAAACATAGGGGTGCAAATGTCTTTTTGAACTAGGGTTTTCCTTTTCTTTGAGTAAATACTCAGTAGTGGAATTACTTCATCATGTAGTAGCTCTACTGTTAGCTTTTTGAGGAACCTCCACACTGTTTTCCACCGTGACTGCACCAGTTTGCATTCCCACCAACAGTGCACGAGGGTTCCCGTTTCTCCACATCCTCACCAGTTTGGTTTTTTGGTATGGAGTTGTATGAATTCTCTATATTTTTTGGATACTAACCCCTTATCAGTTAAATGATTTGTAAATACCTTCTCCCATTCAGTAGGTTGCCTTTTTGTTTCGTTGGTTTCCTTTATGCAAGAACTTATTTTGATGTACTCACAATAGCTGATTTCTGCTTTTGTGAAACTTATCTGGTCCTGGACTTTTGTTTGTTGGCAGTTTTTGATTACTGATTCAATTTCATTGCTAGTAATCAGTCTGTTCAATGTTTCTATTTCTTCCTGATTCAGTCTTGGAAGATTCTGTTTCTAGGAATTTATCCATTTCTTCTAGGTTGTCCAGTTTGTTGGTATATAGTTTTCTTATTATATTCTTTTATAATCTGTACTTTTCTGTGGTGTTCATTGTTACTTCTCTTCATTTTTTATTTATTCGTGTCCTCTTTTTTTTTTCTTGATCAGCGTACCTAAAGGTTTATCAGTTTTGTTTATCTTTTCAAAGAAGTAGCTCTTGGTTTCATTGATTTTTTTTTTTTCTATTTTTTTTTTGGTCTCTGTTTCATTTATATCTGCTATAATCTTTATTCTTTGCTTCTTTCTAGCCTCGGGTTTTGTTTGTTCTTCTTATTCTAGTTCCTTTAGATGTAAAGTTAGGTTGTTTATTTGAGATGTTCCTTTTTCTTGAGATAGACCTGTATCACTATAAACTTGCCTTTTACCACTGCTTTTTCTGTGTCCCAAAGATTTTGGACCATTTGTTTTCATTTTCATTTGTCTCCATGTATTTTTTTAATTTCCTCCTTAATATTTCAGTTGACCCATTCATTGTTTAATAGCACATTTTTAAGTCTCTGTGCATTCTTGTTATTTCCAGATTTTTTCTTGTAATTGATTTCTAGTTTTATACAGTTGTGGTCAGAAAAGATGCTTGATATGATTTCAGTCTTCTTAAATTTATTGAGACTTGTTTTATGGCCTATCATGTAATATGTGCTAGAGAGCATTCCATGTGCACTTTAAAAATTGTGTATTCTGCTCTTTTTGGAGGAAATGTTTTCTCTGTATCTTTTAGGTTCATCTGGTCTAATGGTGTCATTCAAAGCCACTCTTCCCTTGTTGGTTTTCTGTCTGAGTGATATATCCAATTGATGTAAGGGAGTGTTACGGTCCCCTATTACTGTATTGTCATTTTCTCCCTTTATGCCCTCCCTTAATATTTGCTTTATGTAATTAGGTCCTCCTGTGTTGGGAACATAGATATTTACAATTGTTATATCCTCTTATGGATTGATCCCATTATCATTATGTAGTGCCCTTTGTCTCTTGCTACAGTCTTTGTTTTAAAGTTTTATTTTGTCTGATATGAGTATCGCTACCCCTGCTTCTTTTTTGCTTCCATTTGCATGGTGTATGTTTTTCTACCCCTTCACTTTCAGTCTGTATGTGTCTTTAGGTGAGTCTCTTACAGGGAACATAGAGATTGGTCTTGCTTTTTATCATTCACTCACCCTCTGTCTTTTGATTGGAGCATTTAGTCTATTAATATTTAAAGTAATTATTGACAGGTATGTACTTATTGCCATTTTCCTCATTGTTTTCTGGGGGGTTTTTGTTGTTGTTTTTTTAGTTCTTCTCTGTTCCTTTCTTCTTTTGCTCTCTTCCTTTGTGGTTTGATGACTTTCTTTAGTGTTGTGCTTCGATTCCTTTCTCTTTAGTTTTTGTGTTATCTATTATAGGTTTTTGATTTGTGGTTATCATTGGGTTGATGTTTAACATCTTATGTGTATTAACAGACTAGATTAAGTTGATGGTCACTTAAGTTTGAACATATTCTAAAAGCACTAAATTTTATATTCTAAAAGCACCATATTTTATATATAGATGTCATAGTCTACATCTTTTTTATTTTGTGTATCCCTTGACTAATTTTTGTAAATATAATTGATTTTACTACTTTTGTGTTCAAACCTCCATACTGGCTTTATAAGTGATTAATCTACTGCCTGTACTACATATTTGCTTTTACCTGTGAAGTTGTTTCCTTCCATAATTTTCTTCTAGTTGTGGCCTTTTCACTTAAAGGACTACCTCTAATTTTTTTTGCAAGGCTCGTTTAGTGGTGATGAACTTTAATTTTTATCTGAGAAACTCTCCTTCTATTCTGAACGATAATCTTGCTGGGTAGAGTATTCTTGGTTGTAGAGGGTTTTTTTTCTTCTTTTCCACACTTTGAATATATCATGCCACTCCTGCAGAGTTTTATCCAAAACTTTATCTTGCCTGCATAGTTTCTGCTAAAAAATCAGCTGATAGCTTTATGGGATGCCCCCTGTATGTAACTGTTTTCTCATGCTGCTTTTTAAATTCCCTCTTTATCACCACTTTTAGCCATTTTAATTATTATGTGTCTTAGTGTGGACCAATGTGGGTTCATCTTGTTGGGGTCTCTCTGTGCTTCCTGGATCTGGATGTCTGTTTCCTTCCCCAGGTTAGGAAAATTTTCGGCTATTTTCTTATTAGTTTTCTGCCCCCTGCTCTCTCTCTTCTCCTTCCGGGACTCCTATAATGCAAATGTTATTACACTTAGTGATGTTGCTGAATTCCCTTAAGCTACTCTCATTTTTTTATTATTTTTTTCTTTTTGCTATTCAGCTTGGTTGCTTTCCATTACCTTGTCTTTCAGATCAGTGATCTGTTCTTCAGTGTCTTCTAATCTGCTATTTATTCCTTCTAGTGTATTGTTTAGTTCTATTACTGAATTCTTCGGCTCTGACAGGTTCTTTTTTATATTTTCTACCTCTTTCTATAAGTTCTGAGGTCATCCACTCTTCTCGAGTTAGTGAGTATCTTTTAGGATCATTACTTTGAATTCTTTATTAGGCATATTGCTTATCTCCATTTCATTTAGCTCTTTTACTACTGTGATTTTGCCTTGTTCTTTCATTTAGGACCTATTCTTCTGTCTCCTCATTTTGTCTAACTCTGTATTTGTTTTTGTGTGTTAGGTAGGTTAGCTATGTCTTCTGGTCTTGTAGTGGTCTTGTGTAAAAGAGGTCCTGCGGTGCCTTGTGTCCCCTGCTTTCAGCCCAGCAAGCTGCAGTGACCCGCTTTGCCTGATGTGGGCCTACTGGGTAGAGTTTGGTCCCCAGGCTGTTGAGAGGCCTGAGACAACTGCCATGGTTGGATTATGGGCAGGCCAGCAGTCAGAGTAGGTGTCTGCTGTTAGCTTCTCTGCTGCGTCTGCAGGCATCACTACAGCCTCGCTCCCTGTGTGTCAGAGAGGCTCTTGTTGGTGAGTGCGGCTGGCAGTCAGACTAGGTGTGTGCCATTGGCCTCTCTGCCGCATCTGCCAGTGCACCAAAGGGCAGGGCTTACTCCCTATGCAGCCAGCTAAGAGGCTGGGCTGCTGGAACTGTGGGCGTGCTGGTGTGCAGGGGCATCTCTCCCTCCCCAGACAGGAGTCACTCAGCAGTTGTGCCGGTCCCTCTGGGGTTGCCTGCAGGGTATGGTGAGGGCAAGAGCTGCTTTGGACGTAGGCCCAGCAAGGTGGGTGGATTGGATGGGACAGGTCCGCAGCGGAATGTCAGGGCACGGTTTGTGGTGCTAGCGAGGTAGATGGAGAGTTGATAGGGCTGACTACTACAAGCATCTGGCTCTCTGGGAGGGGGAGGATGGGGATGAGAAATGGCACCCACTAGCACTTTCGTTCTTGGGGAGATCTCTTGCGGTTCTCTGCCCCTCCCTCCATCACACATTCTAACATCAGTCAGTAAACCTTACGCGTACACCCCAGGCACTTTTCAAACTGCTGTTACTATACTGGGTCTCAGTGGAGTTACTTACTACCCTGGCTCTTTAAGGGCAGGGACTCAGTTTCCTATTGCCCTGTGGCTCTCCTGGCATTAAACCCACTGATTTTTTTGGTTCCCTGAGTTGGGCCCTGATGACTTTTAAAGCTCCTGAAGTTAAGCCCCACTGGTTTTCAAAGCCAGATGTTCTTGGGCTCATCTTCCCAGTGCAGGTCCCTGGTGCCATGGGCACCTGCCGTGGGTTCTGATCCTCTTGCTTCTCCCTGCTTGTGATGTCCCTCCCATTTGTGGTTATTCCCGCCAGAGGTTTGGCTCCCAACCAGGGCTGCACCCCTCCTTCCCTTTGCTGTAAAGCGTCTTTCTTATGAGTAACTGTAAAAGGTCTGTTCGGTCAGTCTTCAGGTCACTTTCAGGATTTGTTATAAGGATGTAGCTGTCAGTGTATCTGTGGGTCAAGTTGAGCTCAGGATCCTCCTATTCTGCCATCTTCCCAACTCTAGTACTTGATTTCTTCAGTATGCTTCAATGACCTGGTCACCTGACTTCATTAAAATTAACTGTATCTCTGTATTTTGCTTTAGCTTCTACCCGTTATGTGAGTAGTAAACAAGAAAAAACCCAGAGCCTCATCACTCCCCCTACATGATGTACCAGAGTCTCCTGTCGAGTAGAATGAAAACTAGGCACACCACTCTTCTCTTTCTGATACGAACGAATTATTCAAACTCCTCCCCACGCCTTCCCCAACCATGGCAAGTCCTCTGTCTTGGTCAGGGAACCAAGATTTCTGGATTTAGGTCAAATCTCCTGACTAGTGGATGGGCTTTATTGTTGCATGCACGTTTGTGCAGAGTATTAGGGTAAATATTTTCTTTGCTAATAATGTCAGCTGGAGCACTTTTGGCTAGTAGGATCCATGCTTGTATTGCCTCTCTGATAATGATAAGGAGCCACCAAAAGAATTCAAGAAGGGGAAGAGGGGCTTGTCAAATATGCCCATAAAAAAGTTCCCTGTGGGGCGCCTGGGTGGCTTAGTCGTTAAGCGTCTGCCTTTGGCTCAGGTCATGATCCCAGGGTCCTGGGATGGAGCTCCCTGCTCAGCGGGGAGCCTGCTTCTCCCTCTGCTGCTCCCCTGGCTTGTGCACCCTCTCTCAAATAAATAAATAAAATCTTTTTTTTAAAAAATTCACTGTGTAAAGAAATTTAGAGAAGGATTTCAGCACTAAGATTGCAGACAAGGAGACCTACTTATATTTGAAAATAAATGCGAAGGTTAAATTGTGGGCAACTGGAAAAAAAGATGAGCTAAAAATATTCATTGCTTTTGTGTACCAAACAGCAGGGAATGGAGAAATTAACCGTTTCTACCTCCACTCCCAAAAAAGGCTTGTGATAGGAACCAGCTGGTGTTAGTACAAATCTCAGTGTCAACAGGGATGTACACAAACACTCCAGGTGAATGGCTGAAAGTTTGAACAGAAATCAGACCTAGATTTTAGAGTATGAGCAGAGAAAATGGGTAAGTTGTGATAACTTTTCTTTATATCAAGACTAGTGGGGGGGCGCCTGGGTGGCTCAGTTGGTTAAGCGACTGCCTTCGGCTCAGGTCATGATCCTGGAGTCCCTGGATCGAGTCCCGCATGGGGCTCTCTGCTCGGCAGGGAGCCTGCTTCTCCCTCTGACCCTCCCCCCTCTCCTGCTCTCTCTCTCTCTCATTCTCTCTGTCTCAAATAAATAAATAAAATCTTAAAAAAAAAAAAAAAGACTAGTGGGGTAAACCCAGGTATTTATAAAATACGAGCAGAGTTTAGCAATCTATATAATGGGATTTAGCTTCTGATTTTGAAACGCACAAAGGCTTTCATGTATCTAATCTGGTTTGTGAGGCTTTGTGAACTTGAGAACTCGTTTCAATGTAAATTTGAGTATTGAAGGTCATCTTAGCTAGGCTCTAAAATTTGCCTCTAGGGACGCCTGGGTGGCTCAGTGGGTTAAGCGTCTGCCTTCGGCTCAGGTCATGATTCCAGGGTCCTGGGATCGAGTCCCGCATCGGGCTCCCTGCTAGGCGGGGAGCCTGCTTCTCCCTCTACCTCTCTCTCTCTCTCTCTGTCTCTCATGAATAAATAAATAAAATCTTAAAAATAAAATAAAGTAAAATAAAATAAAATTTGCCTCCAGGGACGCCTGGGTGGCTCAGTGGGTTAAGCGTCTGCCTTCGGCTCAGGTCACGATCCCAGGGTCCTGGGATCGAGTCCCGCGTCGGGCTCCCTGCTCCGCAGGAAGCCTGCTTCTCCCTCTCCCTCTGCCTCTGCCTCTCTCTCTCTCTCTCTCATGAATAAATAAATAAAATCTTAAAAAATAAAAAATAAAAAAACATAAAATAAAATTTGCCTCCAGTTATTTGGTGGATTTGCTGTCCTATTGCTTGTTTAACACTTAAGTACAGCCCCAATATATAGCTAATAAAATCCTCCTGGACACCTAGTCCACACATGTTTGGTTTACACGAAGAGAGAGCGTTCATTCCAATTTGGTTTTGGTTCTCAACAAAGATTAATCAAAATTCTGTGCAGTGGACCTGTGTGGTCCAGCATGGTGACTACTGACCACATGTGGTTTTGAGCTCTTGTCGTGTATCTAGTCCAAATTGAGATATTCTGTAAATGTAAAACACATGCCACATTTTGAAAAAGTATGTGAAATATATCAATAACTTCTTTATTGGTTGTGTCTTAAAATGATAATTTTTGATAGTTAAATGGAAGATTACTAAAATTAATTTCAAACAAAATTAATTTCAACTGCTTTTTACTTTTCTTTTTTTTGCTTTTTGATTTTAAAAATGCACTATGCTAGATTATTTAAAATTATGTATGTGGTTCACATTATATTTCTATTAGATAGCCTCTCAGTGGAATGCTGTTTATGCCCCAGCTTAATTGGGGCTTACCGTTAACTAAAGGACAGCTTAATTTCCCCTTAGGTGAGTATCCTAGGTATTACTTACAGGTTAGTTGGCGGTGTCCCATTTCTCTTACTGTTGTAAAGAAAGTCCTTAGAGATTACAAAAAGAAACAATCATGACTAGTTTTTTCTGTTTTTAATTATATCAGTATGGAGTACGACAAAGACAAATATTAGTAGTAGTCCACTGCATCTCTTTATAATCCTAAATTCACAATTCTGGATGGCATCAACCATGAATTTTAATAGGCCAGTAGTCAGTAAACTTTTCCATTATCTCAAGTGTGTTTCAACCTTAACGTAGGAATCAGCAACAGTAGTAATCCCATTACATATGAATGAAGTTAACTACAGATTCCCCAAGTAGTGTTACTAATTATAAGAAATGGGAAATGTTTACCCAGTTATAAAAATAGGAAAATGTGATTAGGGTCTATGTTTTCTACCTTTGCTGAAATTGAAGACATTTTTATATCTACTTAACAGATACGTTCTCTTCAACATCTTTAGACTAATGACCCACTTGGATCAAGATCAGCTAGAAGTGCTTCCTATTATTAATTTTGGCTTCAAATTATGGACCTTATAAGGTCAAGTCTTTCCCGTTTCCTTCTTCCTTACGGTTTTCCATTCTCAAAACTCTCTTGACCCCACCGCTCTTATATCCATAACCAAGTGGAGGGTGATCGTAAACTATTTTACATTTCATATAGTTTCATTATTGTAAATTGGTAATTTTTCAGATTTTTTCAGACTTTAAGCACTATAATCCTGCAAATCTTGGAAGCACATTTTTTAAACAGACAAAATCAGAATTCTGTTTGAATTGAGTGCTACAGGTGGGCTTTGTTTCTACTTAAAAATTCCCTTCCCTGCTGTCTAGAAGTGTCTCTGAGCCACAGTGTGGAAGTTTTGAACACAACTTGATGAACCCTGATTAAATGATCACCAATAAGGGAACATAGATTTAGTTTCTGGTGGTACATTCAGTGTTAAGTACCATAACAACTGGGTTTAGCTTCAGAGTGCTCTTGGTGTATTGGAAAAAAGATCAGAGATCGTAAATCTGAGCAGCTATTAGACTTCATTCAATTGTTTGAGTCTGCAATGTAAAAGAAAATTTTGGATTCCCTTAAGGCAGCACATGAAATTCATTATACATTATCATACAATATAAAATTTGGACTACAATGATAGAAAGTAAAATTTTCTCTTATTTCCATATTCAGGGTTATATCCAGCTGCACTCCTTTCTCCCTATTTAAGGAACATAGGATAGATGTGAGAATTTCTTTTAAACAATCCTAAAACATTGAAAAAATACATGATCAGTGAAGAAGGTCTTAAAGCCATTTTTTAAAGAGTTCTTTAAAATTAAAATATTTTCATATGTCCAACATGGTTTATGTATGATCAGGCCTAAAAATTGAAAAAAATATCAAGTTATGAAATATTTGAAGCCTGGGTCTGTTAATAATTTAGTGTTCAATATTTTTATTAGTGTTCTTATCATGTTACAGTTACTCCGTGATTAACATCCAGTGCACCCCGACTTCCTGTAATGTAACGAAGCTAAATCTAAACTTGAAGGAGTTGGTGCAAAAGATTCAAATATGGTTCTCTGGTTCAAAGGGGTACCTTTGACTCTTAAATTTTTCATTGTAACCACTTGACTGACAACCCTGGGAACTTGTGTTCTTCCGGGTAGCTTGATGTAATAATGGCCCATTAAAGCCACTGGAGTTTTATAATCATCCTTGGACCCTCCAGTGGAGAATAGAGCGTACTTATAGGTCACATTTTTGACTTAAATAAAAAATGATATATACAAGGTTATAAAAAAGGCAATTCTCTTTTCAGTCCTCTGGTTACCTTGATTACTTTTTGGTTCCAGTTTAGTGATCTCCAGACATCAAATATATTGTTCTCAAAATCACAATTTACTATCAGTGGTGAGATTAAAGATAATAAAGATTTATTTTATTGGTTTCATTTTCATTCCAAAGCGAGTTTTTTCCATCTTGCACAAATTAGGACTACAGGGTCATGAGAGAGTAAAGGCACTAATAACTCTGTGCTGGGCGCACTGCTGAGCCCCTTACGGACGCTGCCAACTACCATAATAATTAGCTGTGCTAATGTATTACTAGTATGACATTCTAGGTATTATTTTTATAATTAGATTTTAGATCAGTTATGGAAAGATTGTTTTAAGAATTGCTTTCCTTGGATCATATAAGTAATATACTTGCTACATAAATGTCAAAACGAGAATAAAAATCACCAGTGATTTCCAAGTATTTTTTTTTTTTGTAAGTTCACCATCTTATTTTTGTTGAAGTATAGTTGACAGATACTGTATTAGTTTCAGGTGTACAACATAGTGATTCAACAATTATATGCATTAGAAAATGCTCACTACAGTGAAATGCATTTACCATCTGTCACTGTACAAGTTATTAAAATATTATCAACTATCTTCCCTAAGGTGTACTTTCTACCCCTGTGACTTATTTTATAACTGGAGGCTTGTACCTCTCAGTCCCCTTCGCCTATTTCACCTATTCCCCTATACCCCTCCCCTCTGGCAGCCACCAATTTGTTCTCTGTATTTTTGAGTCTGATTCTTACCATTTGTATGTTTGTTTTGGTATTTTGTTTTCTTTTTTAGATTCCTTATATAAATGAAACCACGTGGTATTGGTCTTTGTCTGACTTATTTCACTTAGCAGAATACCCTCTGAAGGGCACCTGGGTGGCTCAGTCGTTAAGCATCTGCCTTCAGCTCAGGTCATGATCTTGGGGTCCTGGGATGGAGCCCCGCATCGGGCTCCCTGTTCCGCAGGAAGCCTGCTTCTCCCTCTCCCACTCCCCCTGCTTGTGTTCCCTCTCTCTCTCTGTCTCTCTCTGTCAAATAAATAAATAAAATCTTTAAAAAAAAAAAAGAATACCCTCTAGGTCCATCCATGTTTTTGTGAATGGCAAGATTTTATACTTTTTAAGACTAGGTAATATTCCATTGCATTATCTACACCACATCTTCTTTCTCCATTCTTCTACTGGTGGACAGTTAGGTTGCTTCCCTATTGTAAATAATGCTACAGTAAACACAGGGGTGCATATATCTTTGCAAATTAGTGTCTTCTTTTTCTTTGAGTAAATACCAGAAGTAGAATTACTGGACTGTATAGTATTCCTGTTTTCAATTTTTTGAGGAACATCAATACTGTTTTCTGTAGTGGCTGAGTCAATTTATTATCCTACCAATAGGGCTCGAAGGTTCTCTTTTCTCTACTTCCTCACTAACATTTGTTATTTCTTCCATTTTTGATAATAACCATTCTGACTTGCTTGAGGTGATATTGTGGTTTTGATTTTCATTTCTCCGATGATTAGATGTTAGGCATCTTTTCATGTATCTCTTGGCCATCTATTTCTTATTTAGGAAAGTGTTTAGATCCTCTGCCAATTTTTTAATCAGATTGTTTGTGGGGTTTTTGAGTTGTGTTTTTGTTTTGTTTGTTGTGTGAGTTCTTTATATATTTTGGATAGTAACTCTTTATCAGATATATCATTTTGCAAATATCTTCACCCGTTAGGTAGCTTGCCTTTTTATTTTGTTAATGGTTTTCTTTTTTTTTTTTTTAAGATTTTTTTTATTTGACAGAAAGAGACACAGCAAGAGAGGGAACACAAGCAGGAGGAGTGGGAGAGGGAGAAGCAGGCTTCCCGCGGAGTAGGGAGCCCGATGCGGGGCTTGATCCCAGGACCCCGGGATCATGACCTGAGCCGAAGGCAGACGCTTAACAACTGAGCCACCCAGGTGCCCCTTGTTAATGGTTTTCTTTGCTGTGCAAAAGCTTTTTAGTTTGATGTATTTCCAGCTGTTTATTTTGGTTTTGTTTCCCTTGCCTTGGAGACAGATCCAGAAAAATAGTGCTAAGGTTGATGTCCAGGAGATCACAGCCTAAGTTTTCTTCTAGTAGCTTTAGGATTTCAGGACTTACATTTAGGTCTTTAATCCATTTTGAGGCTTGGGGTTTTTTGTGTATGGGGTAAGAAAGTAAATGGTCCAGTTTCCCCAGCACCATTTATTGAAGAGACTATCCTTTCCTCATTGTATATTCTTGCCTCCTTCATCATAGATTAATTGACCATAGAAATGTGGGTTTGTTTCTGGGCTCTCAGTTTAGTTCCATTGATCTGAGTCTGTTTTTGTGGCAGTACCATACTGTTTTGATTACTACATCTTTGTAGTCTATCTTGAAATCCGGCATTGGGACACCTGCAGCTGGTTTGTTCTTTCTCAACATTGCTTTGGTTATTCGGGGTCATTTGTAGTTCCGTACAAACTTTAGAATTACTTATTCTAGCTCTGTAAAAAAATAATATTGGTATTTTGATAGGGATTGCTTTGAATCTGAAGATTGCTTTGGGTAGTATGGACATTTTAACAATATTTATTCAAGTCCTTTATCTGTGTCTTACAGTTTTCAGAGTACAGGTTTTTCGCCTCTTTCATTGAATTTCTTCCAAGGTATTTTATTCTTTTTGATGCAGTTGTAAATGGGATTGTTTCCTTAATTTCTCTTTCTGCTAGTTCATTATTAATGTATAGACATGCAGAACTTTATTCCCTGTGTTTCTTCCAATTTTTTTCATACCCTTGTGCTCAAAAAAGATGCTTGATTTCAATCTTAAATTTGTTGAGACTTGTTTTGTGGCCCATGTGTAATCTATACTGGAGAATGTTCCATGTGCGCTTAAAAAGAATACGTGTATTCTCTTTTTGGAGGGAATGTTCTGTCTGTATCTGTTAGGTCTATCTGGTCTAAGTGTCCTTCAAAGCCACTGTTTGTTGATTTTCTGTTTGGGTTATGTAAGTGGGGTGTTAAATTCCCCTATTGTATTACTGTCAATTTGCTTTATGTTTAATATTTATTTAGGTGCTCCTATGTTGAGAACATAGATATTTACCATGGTTATATCCTCTTGTTGGATTGATTTATCATCATGTAATGTCCTTTGTCTCTTGTTACAGTCTTTGTTTTAAAGTCTATCTTGATATAAATATTGTTATCCCAGTTTTTTTTCACTTCCATTTGCATAGTGTATGTTTTTCTATCCCTTCGAGTCTGTATGTGTCTTTAGGTCTGAAGTGAGTTGCTTGTAAGATCATAGAGATCAGTTTATCATTCAGTGGCACTATGTCTTTGGGTTGGAGCATTTAGTCCATTTACATTTAAAGTAATTGATAGGTATGTACTTATTGCCATTTGCCCTTTTGGTCATTGTGTTCTGGTTGTTTTTATACTTCTCTGTTGGTTTCTTCTCTTGCTCTTTCCTTGTGATTGAAGACTTTCTTTAGTGTTTTGCTTGGCTTTCTCTTATGTGTTATTTATTACAGGTTTAAGTATATAGCAGTGTATATGAAGTTGATGGTCACTTAAGTTTGAACACATTCTAAAAGATTATATTTTTACTCCCCTCCATGTTTTATGTTTGTTATATTTTACATCTTTGAGCCCCTTGTCTAGTTTTTGTAGATAGAATTTTACTACTTTTGTCTTTTAACCTTTGTACTAGCTTTATAAGTGATCGATCTGCTACCATTATGTTTGCTTTTACCAGTGAAGTTTTTTCTTCATTTTCTTCTAGTTAGGGCCTCTTCTTTTCACTTAAGGAAGTCCCTTTAATATTTCTTGTAAGACTGTGGGCCAAACTCTTTTTCCTTCAGTTCTGAAGGGTAATCTTTCCAGCTAGAGTATTCTTGACTGTAGGTTGTTCCCCTTTCAGCACTTTGAGTATATCCTGCCCCTCTCTTCTGGCCTGCAAAGTTTCTGCTGAAAAATCAACTGATAGCCTTATGGGGTCTTCCTTGAATGTAGTTCTTTTTTCTCTTGCTGCTTTGAATATGCTCTTTAATTTTTGCCATTTTAATTAGTATCTTGGTGTGAAACCCCTTGGGTACCTGCAGGGGTTGCCGCAGTGTGCCCCAGGAAGGAGGCATGCTCAGGATCCTTTTACTACTTACATCTTCCTCCCGGTACCTCCAACGTTCTTTAGAAGCATGGCAGGCAGTATGTTAATTCAAAGCAAATACTCAAACCAAAGATAGTTAAAAAGAAACTCCTTTGGCTTCCCTTTTTTTCAGTGCCATTAAAATTGAAAAGAGGCAGTCCCTGTAATAGATGCCTTGTTCCATTTTCGGATTTCTCCATGTTTTCAGGTATTCCTCATGTCTATCACTGGATGATAAATTATAATTTTAAAGTAACCCTTCCCATCCTTTGGTTAACCCAGTTAATGATATGTGTGTATATATAACTTAAGGAAGTGTAGGAAATTCTCTTTCCTAGATATGACTGATGGAATGGCTGGCCCATTGTCCCCCTCTTCCAGTCCTGTTTTGACGTGAACTACATGAAAATGTGTACTTCCCTGAATTTTTCTCTGTATTACAAAATATGCCTTTATACCCCATTAACCATCATAGGTGACTAACCTAATGCCACGTTAATAAGCAAGTATGCTGCAATTCTCCATTGAGAAGTATATATTGTGTTGTTACAGCAAATCATGTTATTTTGAGTGCTAATGGAATTGACAAAAAAGTTGAATTCATGTATTTTTCAAATTTGTTACAGAAATATATATGGTTAGATACAGAGACAGTGAATTTACAGAACGAGAAGTTAGGATAGTGAAAGTCTTACCAAGAATATGTTGGTCAAGATACTCTGTGTTTATTTTAGTTCCCCTGGTTTCCAGTTTCTAGTTCACAGGGAGTTGCTTCTGTCTGTGAGTTAGAGTCCCTCCGTAGAAGTATCAGGGTTACCCCAGCCAACTCAGTAGCCCTTTCTGCAGCTTGGTCTGCAAATTGATTTCATGTTACTGTCTGGTACAGGCTGTACAATGAATTACAGAATCTGCTGGGAAAGTTGCAATGACTAATAAATCCGCAATTAGTTTCCCTTGTGGTTTATTAGTTGCCACTGATGTTCTGAAATCTCTCTTCTTCAAACTTTGGCCCATAGCCTGGCAGCTCCCTAGCACACATTTACTAACTCAGATGCCTTGTCTCCCAGAAGTTTCAAAAATACTCTACCTGGAGTAGAGAATATGGTAGTTTATACAGCAGGTCTCTTCGCAACAGATTAACCCTCACTGGGAGACAAGAGGTGACCTCAGATCCACTCAGGAACCTCACAGGTGAAAGAACAGGGGAAAGGTTGTCTGGAGATACCCACAACTTGTGTGTATTTCTGTACCTGGGTGAAACATGAAAAAACAATAGAAATTGCAGAATACATTGCTCTAGGATCCATAAGAAACAACAGGAAATGATTAAAGTAGGAGGAAAAAGGCACCTTTTATAAGGCTTGGTAACATTGCAGTCTTGAGTTTCTTTTTGCCTTCACCTTTCTCCATCTTTTCCCAAAACTCTGGGAAAACCTCTTTCCCAAAGCCAGTCCCCGAGGAACTGTGTATGCTTACCACCCAAGTACCCCGTCTCTTCCTTGCGCTTGAATCCCACCCACAGCAAGGCTGCCAAAACAGTGAAGGGGATTAGGGGTCTATTCTGATCTGCCCCCTGCATGGTCAGAGCTGCCTGAGGCCATGGCACTCCACTGTGAGGGGGCTCAGCCTTGGCCTCCATCATGTCTCCTCCCTGCATCAAACCTCCACGCAAGCAGCCGGTATCCCTCTTCATGCGTAGGGCTGTAGGACTGAAGACATGTGATCGAGGACCTTGGTACATCTTTGCAGATCTCTCCGGAGCACTGGAAAATAACTCTTAAGATAGAGAATATCAGCTAGGAACAAGGCACATATACTCTTTCCATATCTGATCCACCAAGCAGTCCTGGCTAACTTGGAAAAGGCATCGGACTCCTCGCAGCCCTCAAGGGATCAGGCTGATTTTCCTCACCCTAAGATGAAAAGTTGGCTCGTATGGCTCTATATACTCTTTAGTAGGCTGACTCCTTTTATTTCCCCTTCCTTCCAAGCTATCAGGGCAACTATCTGCCAACTGGATGCTTTCATTCTAGGACAGTCTCTTATCCAAATTCTCAAGACTCCTTTTTCCATCCTCTTCATCATTTCTGCTTGCCTAGCTATGTTTTGCATGTTGAATGTAGGGGATCTTGCAGGTAGAGCTCACATCAGAACATTCAAGTAAGGCTAGCAAGTCTCCCTCTTCCACAGGGAAGTTATTCTCAGACCCTAAGGCCATTGGGAAGTATCTTCTCAGTCCCAGGGAAAGAAGGCGAAGGGAAGTTAGGGGGAGAAGAAACAACAGCGAGAAGGCTTGAGAACCAGGGGAAAGGAGCCTAGAGTTTAATTCATTCTTTCTGACTGTCCCAGTTCATTCTTTTATTTCCTGATATTCAGAGATACAAATAATCCTTTTAAGTAGAGTATTTCTAAAAATCCCTATGAATAAATCAATTTGCCTACTTCAAATGAGCCTTTCTCTGGTTATTGCAAAGCAGGATTTTTATAAGCATGCTTATTCCAAACATGAACAGAGTAAAATAAGCCTTTTGAGAAAGTTACCTGCTGGTAGACTTCTTGTATTCTTCTACCATTAAAGCCAGTGGTGAATCACATGCCAACTTTGAGCCTGTGTTATACAGGAACTCAGAATTTGCAGTGAGAGTTTGGAATTTTCCCTGGGAACCCAATCCCACTGAGTCAAAAGGACATGTTTTATCAAACATTCAGGGTCTCTTACCTAATCAAAGGTGGCCACAGATCTTCCAACAAATTCAGCATCAGAAGGACTCACACGAGGTATACCATCTTTATTGCCAAATTGTTGAAATAAAAAAGAAATCAAGGCCCAAAAGAACATGCCAATTCATAAATATAGAATTAGCTATTTTTACTACTGCATGCAGACATAGCCCGTAAGTGACTACGGAACTATAATGAATTTTCTTCTCTATTTATATGGAATTAAAACTTCAGTTCTTAAACATCATCCTACTTATTTTAGTCAATACTCAACTGATAGTTCATTTGCACCAGGAGCTACAGTGTGCTTGCTCTGATGTCCCGTTTTTATAATTCTTTATCAGAACCTCCTACAAGTATTGTATCCAGCACATATGATGATGCACATCCTTCAACACGCCTCAGTAAGGGGAGATTGAGGTCAGTCTCCTAAAGCTCTCCTAGTCTGTAGAAGTCCCCGCTGCAGTTTGGAACCACCGGTCATTTATCTGCTTGGGCTTTTAATATTTCTGGGGATGATTCTGGGCCTTGGCAGCTGGGAGGCACTTCCAAGGCAACAACAACCATTCCAGGGATTTCGTGGTTAGCACTCATTTCTTTGGTCTGATCAGGAGGAAAAGATCGTCTGGAAAAGTGTCAGAGACTCAGAGACCTCCTCTACACACCCACCCTTGCCTGCCTCTCCCACCCCCACGTGAGCCCTGAGCCTGGGTCAAGCATGAGAGCCCATTGCTAATTGCATTGAACCTGATTTCATATTAGTGTGGGGGTGTTACTATACCTGGATATGGAATTACTATGTTTTAGAGAAAGCACGCCTTCAACTTTATAAAGTACTGCCAAATTGTTCTCCTGAATAGTTACACCAATTTACACTCCCACCTGTAACGTATGAGTTCCTACTTTCACACATCCTTGGCAACATCTGGTGTTTGCAGACTTTATTTTTTCCAATCTGATGGGTGTGAAGTGATGTCTCATTTTTGGCTTTAATTTGCATGTCTTCACTATTGAGCATCTTTTCATATGTTCGTTGGTCATTTGGGTTTCCTCTTCTGTGAATTCACTGTTCATATCTTTTGCCTTAAAAAAGTGGTTACCCTTCTCAATGTATAGGAGTACTTTATATACTCTGAGTACTACCTTTTCTTTGGTCCTATACATTGCAATACCTTGCCCCAATCTATGGCATTTTTGTTTATTCTTTTGCATAAAGCTTTATGTATGCAAATCTTTCAGTCTTTTCCTCGATAGCACATGACTGTGTGTCTTCTTTAAGAAGTATTTCCCCATCAGGGCACCTGGGTGGCTCAGTCAGCTAAGCCTCCAACTCTTGGTTTCAGCTCAGGTCATGATCTCAGGGTCATGAGATTGAGCCCCGTTTCAGGCTCTGTGCTCAGCACAGAGACTGGTTAAGATCCTTTCTTCTCTCCCTCTACCCCTCCCCCTGCCCACACATGTGCACACACTCTAAAATAAAATCTTTAAAAAAAAAAAAAAATTCCCCATCCTAATGTATGTCCTATAATTTCTTTTACAAGTTTTACAGTATTTTTCATATTTAAATCTTTGATCTACAATTTATTTTTGTGTATGGTAGGAGATAAAAATAGTTACTTTCCATATAAATAATCAGTTGCCCTAGGACCATGGTAAATGGTCCATCTTCATTAATTTCTAATGTCACTTATACACATGTATTACCTTCAGCTCACTCTTGTTATATATTTTGTTTTTTAATCTTTGTGTGTACCAGTATAACCTTGATTGGATTTCTGTAGGGTTTTTTTTCTTTTTTTTTTTTTTAAGATTTTATTTATTTATTTGAGAGAGAGAGCACATGAGAGGGAGGAGAGTTAGAGGGAGAAGCAGACTCCCTGCCGAGCAGGGAGCCCGATACGGGACTCGATCCCGGGACTCCAGGATCATGACCTGAGCCGAAGGCAGTCGCTTAACCAACTGAGCCACCCAGGCGCCCTGGATTTCTATAGTTTTATACTACGTATTGCAGCTAACAGGAAAGTTCTTCCTCTTTTGTTCAATATTGCTTAACCATTCTTGGTCTTTTGTTTTCTCATAGTAATTTTAGGATGAGCCTCTCAGGTTCCCTAAAAATCCCTTTGAGGACTTTTATTGGAATTGCAGTGGACTTATAGATTAATCTGAGAATTGCCATATTCATAAATAGAATCTCGCCATCCATGAAAATGGTATATTATTGTTCCTTTCATTCAGGTCCTCACTTATGCCCTTCAATACAGGCTTTCCATTTTGGATTGCTCCATAAAGCTCTTGTCTATCTTTTCATCTTTAGATTTTAGTTTTTGTTACTTTCATAAATGGGATTTTTTTTTAAGATTTATTTTAGAAAGAGAGAGAGTGTGTGTGAACAAGGAGGAGAGGCAGAGGGAGAGAGAAAATCCTGAAGCAGACTCTCTGCTGAGGACAGAACCTGACACGGGGCTCAATCCCAGGACCCTGAGATCATGACCTGAGCTGAAATCGAGTCAGCCATTTAACTGACTGAGCCACCCAGGTGCCCATACAAATGGGATTTTTTAGTTAAAATTTTAAATTGGTTTGCTAGTGTAAAGCAATACAGATTTTTGAACTAGAACCTTGTATCTTCAATGTAATAACATTGTCCAAGAATATTATCTGTATGATACAGTTTCTTGCTGTCTGTTGTAATCTGTTCTGGGGCCTAGTACATAGCCAGTTTCATAAATCTTCCACATGTATTTGAAATGATTTTCTCATTTTGTGCAGGTTTCTGTGTATGTCCATTAGATCAAGCTTGTAATTGATTGTTCTAGTCTGTATTCTTACTACATTTTCTGCTCCATCATTCAATTAATATTTTCTTTCTACTAATCCAATCATCTTTTGCATTACTCATTTGGAGACTCAGTTCACAATTATTATAGCATCCTTGTGAACTCTCTTTTTACTATTATTTGATAGTTTTGTCCTTCTAACGTTTTTACATGAAAATACATATTCATAGAGCTTTCCAAGTTTTCTTTAGTCTAGCTACAAATGATAGAAAACTTGCCTACAGTTTCTTAAATTGAGAGGAGGTATTTTTTCTCAAATAACAAGGTCAGAGATAGGTGTGGATCCATCCGCTCAGAAACCCAGGCTCTTTGTATGTGTCTGTGTATCATTCACACTGTGACACCTTTCATCCTCTTGCTGGCTTTCTCCCTATGAGGTATTGTTGGATGGGAGCACGGGGCGGGCTGGGGGGGGGGGGGCGGTTGTGGGGCAAGGAGAGAGCAGTAACAACCTTTACTGTCAGTATCAGATGAGATAATACCTGTTTCAGCATCTAGAGAATCTTTGTCCCATGACTGTAAATGATTTGCTGTTGCCACACATCTTGTGAACATTCTTTGCAGAAATAGAAGATCTTATCTTCTGAGTCAGATGTGACCATTTCCCTTCCCAAGTGAAGTCACCAGGGAGAAAGTGCTGATGCAGTGCTCTCTTTAGAGCCAGAAACAGTTAAATGCTCAAGCCTTAGGAAACCACATGTCATTAACGACTAGCAAGGCACAATATACTTAGATTTAAAAGCATTAATACAAAATAAAAATATGGTCAGGTGTCAGTGAATGTTTGTATTTAGGAATAATATGTATATTCTCTCAAGAGATGATACCAGTCTTTTCTATAGTTTTTCGGAAGACTGATTGTAGTATTTTCTATGAAACTCAGCATCACTGTGTGTCGTTTGCTGGGGCATTGAGTAGCCTGAGCATTTACTTACCTTATTTCCTTCACAATGAGGAGTGAAGAATATCTGTCTCCATTATGGAGCTCAAGCTGCAAAAAAAAAATACAAAAAAACAGTTATTATATTCAAAGCAGGAGACTGTTTCTTTTACAAACAAACATTAGAATCAGTGTTAATTTTTGAAGTACTAGGTTAAAGTGCATAGGCAGAGCCTGGTGCTAGCTAAGTATTTATTGAGTGACTACACTTTCATCTGAGCATTTTCTTGTAGGCACTAAGAATGCTTAATCCAATTTTGAATGCCCTTTTGTCATCATTAATCCTTGTCCAACACAATATTGTTAAAAGCAGGTGTCTTTTTTAAAGGACATGGGAAGTGTTTCTTGTAGGCAATTAAGCATTGTGAACATGATTTTCTGTGTACAGATTTTTTTCTAGGTGACTTCTTTCACATTTGACTGAAGTTTTTGCTGTGGTGGAGACCCCTTCCTTTTCTCCCCCATCCTGATTAAAACTTTCAGACTAGTTAACCTTTACAACTTGACACTGGAAAAACTCACTTTTCTTTATTCTCCCCACAAGAATGATCCCAATTTTCATATGTTTCCTCACAGATTTTCAGCTTTCCAGGTTCTCTGTGTTTCTCTGAGCTGTACAACTCCATCTTAAATTTGAAGTCCATTACTATTGTAATTAGGTGGTCATTTATGCTGACAAATTTGAATTAAGTTGAAATTATTTTGTTGTGTCTTACGTGTTCTAAAATCATATTTCAGCCATGGAAACAAAGAAGTATTTTCCTGCCGGGGAATCAAATTGGCAGTGGATTGGTTTTTGGAAAGAGGCCACAAAGATGTTACAGTTTTTGTTCCGGCTTGGAGAAAAGAGCAGTCCCGGCCTGATGCTCTTATCACAGGTAAGCCCTGGGAGCGGTCTGGTGATAGCTTCAGACGTACCCAGGCAGGTCATCAGACGCTGTCAGATGTTGCACTGATGAAGATGTCCATCAACTCTGATGATAAGGAAACAGCAATCCTTGCTCCATAAACCAATGGTTTGGGGTTGTTTTCTTTTTGTAATTTGGAAGCTTTTTACTTCAAATTTTGTAAAATTTTGACTTTGGGACATGCATAGGAGTCAGGAGACCTAGATTAAAATTCTGGTTTTGCCACTTACTAGCCGTTGGACTTTGAGCAACATGCTCGGACCTCTGTTTCTCTTTCTGCAATATGAAGTCAGTGATGTAGTTCACAACAGACCTGCAGGACCCTGGAGCTCTGCTCTCTGGGGTCAAGTAGAAGGAAGGGACTCCGTCTCAATACAGTGTATTTTGTGTTATTTTGTAATTTTTACATTAATTTAAAATGTAATTTAAAAATGTATGAATTTCAGGCAAAAACTGTTAATGATTGTTGCTGAACATTTTGCTGAAGTTAACCCTTCCTGCCCCTCTGCCCACCTCCAACATTAACAAAAACTGAGGAACTTGTGTGAAGAAAACTATACTTTTCAAATCAAAAACAGAGAGACCACAGACCACATACCTGAAGGGAAGATTAATCATCAAGTCATTACTTGAGCCAGGGTAGGAATAAATAGGCAAGACATGGTGGAGTCCAGAGCTGTGGAATCAGACCCTAGTCTATATAAACTGTAAAGGGAAGAAGGTGCCAGAATTCAACCAGAAGCACCAAGACATTGGATAACTTTTGGAAAAAATATACATATTTAGATCCTTATCTTCCACCATATAACAGTAAATTCCAGATGGTTGAAGAATTGTCAAAAACACTAGTCTTTGAATGGCTGGGGAAAATTTTACTAAAGTTAAAATTTTTGGAGGAAATTACAAAGGAAAAGATAATTTTCATTGCATGAAAATCTAAACTTCTGTATTTTGGAAATTTTTCTTTAAAATGAGAACTTTTTTATTTGCCTAAGGGGGAAAAAATACAACAAATAAAGAATCCATGTCCTTAACATCTAAAGAGCTCGTAGACGCTGGAAAAACAAACAGAGCTCTCCCCAGCATATAAATGGTAAGAACGCAGGTGCCCAATAAGAGAAAAAAATTCAGCCTCATTAGCAGTTCAAGAAATGACAAATTTAAACAACTCTTGTATTTCACCCATCAAATTAGCAGATTGAAAAACTGGTAAGCCTCTGGGACCTCTTCCTTCACTGCTGTGGAAACGAATTGATACAACCTTTCTAAAGAACAGTTGGGTCTTAAAATATTAATATTCTTGGATCTACTAGTTCCCCTTCTAGGCATAATTCCTCAGAAAATAAGCAGAGTTACAGGCAAAGATGTAGAACCACAAAGACATCCAGTGCATTATTATTGAAATTTATATTCACTAGAATGATTCAAGAAGTTATAATATGTATTAGAATATTTAGGCAGAATTTCTAATGATCTGAGGAAGTGCCCTTTTCCATTGAAGTTTATACCTAGACCAATGATGGCAAGAACAGAATACACAAAAAATGACTAGAAGGAAATATGCCAAAGTGTTCATAGTAATTGACTCTGTGTTATGACTTTGAGGTTTTATTTCTCCCTACTTCTGAGTATTTTCCCTTACTTTCTTAATTTTGCTTAAGGAACTTAGAATATTTTTAATAATCAGGGGGAAAATAAATTGAAAAAGAGAAAACAATATTTAAACATGTAAATGACTGGAAAGCTTGAACATGAAAGGAACAGGAGCCCAAGAAGGGAAAAGGATCGTGGGCATGGCAGGTGTGTCTGAGTTTAATTTTTAAAGTACCAGCACGCCAGCGCTCTGGAATGCATCAGGATGCAGTGTACTTTGTAAACTGCATTCAGCTCCACTTGACTCTCAAACAACACAAGTTTGAACTGCCTGGGTCCACTTATAAACGGACTTTTTATCATATAGTAAACATATTTTCGCTTATGATTTTCTTCATAATAAGAATACAGTATAGAATACACATAACACAAGACGTGGCTTCCATGCGGTGGTTAAGTTCTGGGGGCTCAAAAGTGAGGGAGTCAGCACCCTAACCCCTGCCTTTAGGGCTGCTCAAAGGTCCGGAGGTGTTTTCTCCCCCTGGATAATAATTCTAACTAAAACCTTCAACCACATAAAACCTGGTAAATTGAATAGTCCATTATTTTTTCACTGTACAAAAAAGGAAACTTGACCCACATTTTCAGGCTCTCCCATAGAGATTCAGATGAGCGCTTTTTCCAGTGAGATAACACCGATTTTATAAGCACAAAGCTCTGTATCAGGTGCTGTGCTAGGAATTAGAGATTCAGTTCAACTTACTAGCCATACTGAACCCGTATCTATTTAAGTTAGGATTAGTTGTCCAGATTGGCTATTCTTTTTACCTCATTAGCTATTCTAGAAAAAGCAAATGAAGCAAGATGATGTTGACCCTTAGGCCACCACACTTATTTCTCTAATCACTTCGTGGCATATCGTGTATGAGTAAACACTTCCACAAATAAAGTAGCATGGCTTATTCATGAACATAGTCACTAACCTGGAAGACCTAAGAAGATCCATCTCTAAGTACCCCATGCATTCATTCTACAGACATTTACTGAGTATCTCCTGCTGTGCTTCCTGGGCCGAGCACTAATGGAAATAGAGATAAACATTTTGAGAGCAGGGACAACATTTCATTTATCAGGGCAACACACAAAAATAATTATAACATGACAAATCCTGTAGTTGAGACTGAGCTTTTCAGTTTGTCCTGGTTTTCTGTAATTAAGAGATCAACAGTTACAGCTGTTAAAATTCAGTTGAACAGTGTTGAGAGCTTGCTAGGCTCTGTGCTAAGTGCTTACGTGTGTGACAGCTCCCTGACTTCTAGCCTCCTGACTGCCTCGGAGGCTCAATAAGGGATGACTGCCAGATATAGAAAATGCCAGAACCTGAGGTTTCTGCATGATTTGCTGCTTCTAACACCCACATTTCCAGCAATTCTGCTCTGGTGCGCTTTTAAACCAATGTTCCGGTCCTGATGAAATCGTGTCAGGCACATCATGAAGTCCATACGCCAGCTTTGGAGCCAGCCGACCCCTAATCCCTCTCTGTTCCCTCCGAGGGACCCTGGCTCATCCCCAGTACCCTGTTGCGGCGATTACAGCCCTTGCTCACCTAGTCTGCGTGTCTGTCTGGTGACTGACACCTTCTTAAGAAGAGGTCATTCTTAATGTTGGTGACCATTAATACTTGGCACGCCATACCTGGTCTCCCCTGAAGACAGAGATTTTTTAAAAATTAGTAATTGCAGTTAATAAACATGGAGAAGTAGACTTTCTTTCTTTCCTTTTTTTTTTTTTTTCTCAATCATGACCTCCTGACTCTGGGCCAGAATGTACAATTGTGGGAAGACAGGAGGTAGAAGAGCCCAAGTAGGAAGAAGGGATGGTGGAGAGAGAACTTTTATCGTTAATCAAAATAGGAACGCCAGCACCTTTAAAAAAACAAAACCAACCAAAACCCCTCTAAACAAGTCCGAGTTACAAAGTACAGAAGACAAGGAGCATTCCTCTAGTTAGCCTTACTCCGTCTGGGGCAGCTTTCCCCTCTACTCACATCTGAGCCCTTCCTCACGCAGTCCACCCTGTGAGGATGCTGCACTTGTTGCCACGTGTTTCCTAGGAAAGGACCCGAAACAGGTGAAGGTCACGTCTGTAGTGACAGTACTTCCTCCACTGTGTCCTCAGTGAACCTTCCGCATCGTAAGACTTCCCCGCCACCTCAGGGGCCCTACTAGTGCTCCTCAAACTCTCCCCCATCACCTCCACTCGTCAGAAAACAGAAGAACAAAATAAACGGGCTTTAGCGGGGGGAGGATGTGGGCGCCCCTGAACCCCACACAGCTGCATTGGCAGAACGGCGTGATGAAAAACATCACTGAGCAAATGGATGTTTATTCTGTTAAAGTTTTAAACCGTTTTTAATGACTTTGGGGGCTATGTTTAAAGCCGTTATTATTGCAATCCTCAGGGAAAAATATTGGGAATTAAAAATGTGTTCTATCTACAAACTGTAAATCATAATCCCTAATGAAATGAGGGCATAAATCCAGTTCCTCTCATAAAAGCTCACGTTGTATGCAAGTTGCCCCATGTGTTATGTCTGTATTTACTCGTGAAATTCTGCCCCAATCGTCCTTGCAGATCAAGAAATTCTGCGGAAATTAGAGAAGGAGAAAATCCTGGTGTTCACACCATCCCGACGAGTGCAGGGCAGGCGGGTGGTGTGCTATGATGACCGGTTCATCGTGAAGCTGGCTTTTGAGTCAGACGGGATCATTGTGTCCAATGACAACTACAGGGACCTGGCAAACGAGAAACCGGAGTGGAAGAAGTTCATAGACGAGCGATTGTTAATGTACTCCTTTGTCAATGACAAGTAAGTGAACCCATTCACTGACGGGGCGGTGGGGCAGGGCGGGGGGGTCCTGCTTCCCTGCACGCAGAGCCCTCGCTGCGCCTGCCACAGGCCAGACCCAAGTCACGTCTCTTCCCACAGCCCCACAGCCTACTTCCCTCTGATCCCCGGGCCAGAGCGGGGGAGGGGGGGTTCAGGAAGCCCCTGAGGGTGAGGGTGAGGGACAGGCCCCTGCTCTGTAGGACGCGAACATGGCACATCTGTCAGAACGGACAGGGACGGTTCTGGAACATATCGACCCCCCAAAACACTGCCTTTCAAAATCTACCTAGAGGCTTGATCGCTTAGATCTATTTTTAAAATACATGATTTTTGTAAATATTATACCAATGGTAAGACTCCAGTCATGATTAAGTTGATAAATGGGCAGAGAACAATAAAAAGCAGGTCTCCTGAGAAATAAGTGTATTTCCAAAATGGGGGGAAGTTCACCTGTTGATAATCAAAAATGTGAACTAAATTTACAAAGAACATATTTTTTCACCCATTTAATTCACAAAAATATTTTTGCATGTGCTCTGTGCTGTTAAAGATACAGTGAAACTGCTCACACAGTTTGGCGTGGGTTAACAGAAGCCTTGGAAATACGTATACCCTCTCAGGCCCATCATCTCCTTTCTGGGAATATATAGTCTGAGGAGAAAAAGACCAGATATGTTCATTTCTGTATTTTTTATAATTGCAAGAATTCAGAGGCAGCTGAAGGTACAACAGAGAAATCGGTTAAGCCGCTCTGCATCTAGCAGAATATTCTTCAGCTCTTCAGCAGTATGAGTATAAAGGCTATTGAGGAACATGGAAATTTGTTAGAAAGACAAAACAAAATTATATTTGTGTTGGGAAATGTGTATGCATACAGAAACGACTAAAATGCAACACATGAATGGAAAATAGTTGTATTAAGATCCTAGGATTGAGTGACACTTCTGTTCTTAATGTTGCCACATTGTTTTAACAAATAGTGAACACTGTATTTGCTAAGTATTCTTAGCCACGTTGACACTCCCTTAACAATGTTCACATTTCATGGGTAACTGCTTGGCCCATTTCAAGTTCCAGCATTGACATAAGTAGCAGAGCTCTTCAGTTGTAACTTCTTCCTGTTATGCTATGCATGCCGTGAACTCTTGCATCCGGGAGATTTTTTCCATCTCTCTGCTGAGGCGCAAAGAGAGTGGGCTGTGGGGTTCGATGTGGAATCTCAACTGTGCAGCGTGAACTCAGATCAAAGTCACTTAATTAGGAAAGTGTATTAATCTGCAAAAATTAATACCTGAAGGGCCCACTGTCAGGAAGAAAGGAGAGGAGGGGGTATGCATGTTCCTAGGCCGGGAGCGGAGTTGGTCCGTTGTCCGTGTTCCTGTCCACACTGCTCCTCGCTTCCCTGGCCTCTATACTTGACAAGATCGAGGCTCACGGAGTCCCCCTAAAATGGCATTGTGTTGTTTTCTGAAGTCCTTACAAAATCCCAAGACTGACAGGAAGAAAGAATTCATGAGAACATGCAAGGCTCAAAACTTAACTTGACTTAAAACCAGTACAAGTTCAGCTTGACACATTCTACTTTGGTGTTAAGAAAATTCTGTGTACTGAGATTTTTTACCCCATAAACGCTGAGTCAAAATACTTGATTAAAAATGTTTTAAAGACCTTCGAGTGAATCAGTCTCTACCCTCTGTCTTCAGAATTAAATGATCAGCCTCCTACATCACTTCGTATTCTGTCCCTGACAGGTTCATGCCCCCTGATGACCCTCTTGGCAGACACGGCCCAAGCCTGGATAATTTTCTGAGGAAGAAACCTATTGTTCCTGAACACAAAAAGCAGCCTTGTCCATACGGTAACTTTCCTTGTAACTATTTAACATATGCCTTCAGAACACAGTCTGTTGTTAAACTTTTGGTAATAAAAATAAATATGTTATATTTTGGATGGCATAGAATGTGGTTCTTTGAATTGTAATTAAACCTCTTAGCCGTGGGAAAAAAAGTAATTATTTTTACCTAGTCCAGTTCCATGCAAATGCATTTCCCAGAGTTAAAACATGGGTTCCAAAAACTCTGCTTAATCAGGCAGGTACAAACGTGGAGTTCTGACATCGAGCGACACCTCAGATGGGCAGGGGTTTAGCACGTTACCGCGTTACGTTTTCCTCTTCAGAACAGAAGGTCCTGATTGTGAAGCCAGACTGGAAGAGGATGGGCAGGGAGGAGTTGAGGACACAGGGTATGGTATTAACCCAAACCTCTGCACGTGACTTAATCACCCCCAGCCAGTGTGTCGGTCACCCTAGAGAGGCCCGAAGCGGGGAGGACTGCAAGGGAGCAGGTCTCCAGAGGAAGGGACAGAGGAGCGACTTAGCTTACCTTCCATTTCTGCCTTTGTTTCTCTCACAAGTTAAAACCCTGAGCTGCCAGGGCCTGGTGGAACGCTGCTTTGCCTAATTAATGTTCCTCTTCGTAGGAAAGAAGTGTACCTATGGACACAAGTGCAAATATTACCATCCCGAGAGGGGCAGTCAACCGCAGCGGTCGGTGGCCGATGAGCTTCGTGCCATGTCTAGAAACACCGCGGCCAAAACCACCAACGAAGGCGGACTGGTGAAGAGCAACAGCGTTCCCTGCAGCACGAAGGCGGACAGCACTTCCGACGTCAAACGAGGTGCTCCAAAGAGGCAGTCGGACCCAAGCATAAGGACCCAAGTCTACCAAGACCTAGAGGAAAAGCTTCCCACCAAAAACAAATTGGAAACCAGGTCTGTACCCTCTTTAGTTAGTATCCCGGCTACTTCTACTGCAAAACCCCAAAGCACTACATCTCTAAGCAATGGCCTTCCATCTGGAGTTCACTTCCCACCTCAGGATCAAAGACCACAGGGACAATACCCTCCAATGGTGATGGCAACCAAAAATCATGGAACGCCAATGCCTTATGAACAGTATCCCAAATGCGACTCGCCTGTTGACATCGGATACTACTCCATGTTGAATGCATATTCAAATCTGAGTATCTCAGGCCCACGCAGTCCTGAAAGGCGTTTCTCCCTGGACACAGATTACAGGATCAGCTCCGTAGCTTCTGACTGCAGCAGTGAAGGGAGCATGAGCTGTGGGAGCAGCGACTCCTACGTGGGGTACAACGACCGGTCCTACGTCAGTTCTCCCGACCCGCAGCTGGAAGAGAATCTCAAGTGCCAACACATGCGCCCGCACAGCCGCCTTAACTCCCAGCCCTTCCTGCAGAATTTCCACGACCCCTTAGCTAGAGTGCAAAGCTACAGTCACGAAGAACCAAAGTACCATCACAAGCCTCCTCTGCCACACCTGGCCGTGCATCTGCAGCACCCAGCCGTGGGCACCCGCTCCAGCTGCCCCGGCGAGTACCCCTCCCCTCCGAGTTCCGCGCACCCGAAGGCGCCCCACCTGGGCCGGTCCCTCGTGGCCACGCGGATAGACAGCATTTCGGACTCCCGGCTGTACGACAGCTCTCCTTCCCGACCGAGAAAGCCTTACTCCCCCCAGGAAGGGCTGGGAAGCTGGGAGCGGCAGAGCTACGGCCTGGACGCGTACGGCTACCGGCAGACCTACTCCTTGCCCGACAGCTCCACGCAGCCGGGGTACGAGCAGTTCACCTTCCAGAGCCTGCCCGAGCAGCAGGAGCCGGCGTGGCGCATGCCGTACTGCGGGATGGCCCCGGAGCCTCCGAGGTACCAAGACAGCCGAGAAAAGATTTACATCAACTTGTGCAACATCTTCCCCCCGGACCTTGTGAGAACTGTCATGAAAAGGAACCCTCACATGACAGATGCCCAGCAGCTCGCCGCGGCCATTTTGGTGGAGAAGTCACAGCTGGGCTATTGAAAGATGATGCATCTTTGTGGTGTTTAGTAGTTTTTGTTCAGCTCAAATGCTGAGGGAGGTTTGCTACAATAGCACACGTGATCTCCTTCTCGGCAAGGAGGTTATCTAGTATCCATTTATGTGAAATACTGTATCATGGAATCTGTATGTATAGCCCCACGTAGTGGAAGTATCACGGGATTGCTTTACATTCAAACTTTTTTTTAAACATTTCCTTTTTAAAGCTCTCTCCTTGGCTGGAAATTTTTCCAGTTTGATTTATTAGATGTCTCTGTGATCTTTGATATTAATCTTTGGTGCATCAGGGGTTTATATGCAGCACTTTTTATCCTTGTTTCGTGTTTTATTAACTTGGTGTTTGTCTATCAATTGCAAGCAATTACGATACTTTCAGAATGTCGAACATTTGACTAGACCCTAGCCGACTATTTTTGCAAGCCAAGCTTAATTGGAATCTTTTACAGCTTTTTAAGTTATTTTTATTTGGGGAAGGTGGGCTTCTTTGTGCTATAATCATTATTTATAGAAACAAAGATATACTACAGCACTGACTTTATATTTTAAACAAAATGTAAGTTACCAGTTTATATGGAAATGGGTAACAGTCTATATTAGAATGATTTACAATATGGCACTTTTCATTGTTTTATTTTTGTTCGGATTTTTTTTTCTGTTAATTAATTTAATACGGTTGACTTAAAGGAAAGCAGATGCAATCAATGGAAAAATTGTTTCCATTTTTTTTTTTTTTTTAACGAGTAAGGCAAAAGCCGTAACTATTCCAGTTTAGAGCTTTGTTATCCAGCTCTGATGTGCTTCTAGACGGTAGAAAATGGAATTGAATTCCCAGATTCTCATTAACCTGTATTTTTAATGTGTTCGTCCTTCTTGTTTCGGGGCACAACAATACTGGATAAAAGAACCCTTTCACAGTACTTGCCTGTTTTTAATGAATCTAATTATTCTCAATGCAACTTTTATATTTAATATACTCTTTAGCTTTCCTGCTATTTATCAAGGCTGGCCTGAGGTGGGTGTATGTGTTGAGGATATGCAAAATTTATCGATACTGCACTATAGGAATGGTGGTGGTGGACGTGTTGTAAGTGGTAACTTAAAAATGTTTGTAAGATACTGTATATTTTCCATTTTCCTGAAGGTAGTTTTTTGGGGGGCCTGTTATATTATTAAGGCCAGATTCTTGCCACAAATAGTGTAGTTTTAGCTACAGACTAAAGTCTGTTCTAGTATTAGTAAGGGATATTTCTGGTTTCAGAGTCATGGGTTTTGCTAGATGCGAATTCATCTTTGACCTCAGCAGACAGACCTCGCATTGAGGGGCAGTCGGGTGCCTCACATGACTTCACTGTTGCCTCCAGGCTCCGAATTTCACTTCGTGTGACAGACCCCCTCCTGATCTGTGTCTGTCGTCTGCCTCGATGCCCGGGGTATTCCGACCATTCTCCATGCTGCAGTTTGAAGGAAAGCCCTGAAAAGCCAGAAAGTACCTTTTACTGTTGATACAAATTGTATCTTTTTAACTATAAGAACTATTTTGATTTGTAGATCTAGTGAAAACACAAATGTGTAACTATGATTAGACTTTTGGGCAACATTTTATCCCTTATTTAAATACAAAATTTTAAAGTAAAATTGAGGTCTAGGATAGGGTAGAAGATAAAAGTAACAATTTAGGTAAGTAAAAGTGTCTGTCTTAGTTTTATAGAATATATTAAAATATATTAAATACATTTATTGGCATTTTCTTTCTCCTAAAACTTATCTAGCGAGAACTTAAAAATAAAGGTAAAATGCTGCCTGAAAATAATGTCCAAGCACCTTTGACTAGGATAACATTTTCACTACTTGTGTGACACTGTGTGTTGCATGAAGTAGGATTTGGGTATACAGTAAATGCTTCTAAAAGGCATTGTGCATATTGACATATCCAATAATCTGAACCGTGTTCAGCAAACTTAATTCAGGAAAGTGGTGTTCTACACAATTATTGCTGTTGTTGTTGAGGTGAGTGTGGCCCTTCTCTGTACCCAGAAACCATGCAGACGGTGCCACGCAAACCATTCTGAGTGATGTCTGGGTGCGACCCTGCTCACTTTGTGAATCTCTTCTCCCTGATTTCGTCCGTCACTCTCAGTAGAACAAGTTTAAGTGTAGAAGTAAACTAGTGCCAAAAATAGGGTTACAGATGTGGAGTACTGTTTATTTTAGTCATGTTCTAAGCCTTTTTTTTTTTTAGTATGAAATCCTTTTTAAATTGTAGGTTTTGCTCCCATTTTCTTCATGTTAGCATTTTCACTATCTGAAGACTCTGCCAAACTTTACTAAATCGATTTCAGGAAGATCTTCAGTGACTTGTGTATCGTACTTTCAGTCTGAGCTGCT
Source organism: Neomonachus schauinslandi (assembly GCF_002201575.2). Taxonomy (NCBI): domain Eukaryota; kingdom Metazoa; phylum Chordata; class Mammalia; order Carnivora; family Phocidae; genus Neomonachus; species Neomonachus schauinslandi. The sequence goes on along the minus strand of NC_058413.1, from coordinate 103,820,349 downwards.
CGTGTTTTTAGCTAACTGTTTGTCATTGCTTCGTGGGTGTTAAACCATGGAAAGAGTGTAGCTCGCCACTGCCTGTCCTGAAGTGAATAGCTCTAAACTGCTCGCACTGAAAGCCTTCAGTAGAATGACCTGTGAGTGAAGAAGTACCAGTTTTCTTAGGTCAAGAGAACAATGTGTCCCCCCCCCCCCCCCCTTTTTTTTTTCAAGCACCCATGTTGCTTTCGGAGCTTAAGAATGAGAGATTTGGAAGATTTTAGATACAGCAAATTCTTAATTCTCTCAAGCAATAAGTAAAAGGATCCATCACTAAATTAAATCCATAGCTGATCCCAACCTTCATTGCAGCCAAAACTTTCACCTTAATCCTATCTTTTACCAGATTTGCTAGCAGATAACTGGAGAGGGAGGTGTTAGCAGAGAAATGCCCAGAGCGGTCACCTGCTAGAAGAGAGAGAATTCCGATTGGAGCATTCGGCCCCTGACAGTTGGCTGTACTTTACCCAGTAATTAGCCAGTTCACGGTCTCGGTGTCTCAGTAGAGAGGGAGCAGCATCCAGCTGGCCGAGTCCCGGCCCTCACGGCTTCCTCCCTGCACGTGATGCGTCTGTTTTCCGTCCGTTTACGATCTCTGTATCCTGATAGAGTTTGTCATTGACCTCAACGTTTGAAAGAAACGCACACCAGTATCAAATGTGTGATACTGGTAGAAACTTGAACTTTGTGCTTTTATGAAATTTCCTTTATGAGAATATGTAATATAACTTAAAAAAAAGAGCATTTTTATATGTATATATACATCCACGCCTACATACTTGTCATGAAAGTATTAAAAACGGGAGAGGGTGTTATGCTGTCGGTCTGACCTTCCCCTCACCGAACTACGTCTGAGTTGTGGAGGACCAAGCCTGCAGCCCAGTGACCAACGAGAAGGTTTTAGAACCACTTGAACGGAAAGCAACTCTTCAGTGGTTTTATTCCTGGTATTTTTAAAGAGTTATTTTGATAATTTTAATAGAATGTGTAATTTTAAAACACAAAAAACTTAAAGTAGTATTGATTATACAGATAATTATTTAACATGTCTTTTACGGATGTATCCATGTATATGGACAGTAATATATTTATGAAACAAATATACTTTGATTATGTTGTAGCTCTTAGTTTGTGATAGGTTAGATAGGGCTCTGGATATGTATGTGTGTGTGTGTGTTTTGAAAACTCTTGAGCTGTTTTTCCCCTGATTTAATGGCACTGACCCTAAGGTATATTTGTTTTCGTTCTCATTTTTGCTATCCAACTGACTGACTCAAGATGAGCTAGTTCCTAGGTATACACCCACAAATACAACGAAGTGTAAAATCCATGAACTACACACATGCATTAGCGTCAGAGAAAGTGAGTTAATCCAAGCTAGAGAAGCACGCATTATTTCAGATCGGCCTGGGAAACTCCCTAGGGCCGGGACTGACCCAACTTTTTCGGTCAAGGATCAGGCAGGAACTCATCCAGGCCTTGAGAGTCATCTGGTCTCTCTAAACTGCTCATCTCGGCTCGTACAACACAAACACAGCGCAGATGAGAAAGTAAATGAGCAGTGTGGTGGGGGGGGGGGCAATAAAACCTTCCTTAGCAGCGGCCTGGCTGGGCTGGTGGGCAGCGTTCGCGCCTCCCTGGCCCAGAGGGAGAAAACCCAGGATTATTAAGCCGGAAGTCCTGATACATGTTAATGTAAGAAATAAGAACTGTGTCAGTTGACATTCAAAGACAGTGTTATTACTGATGGCCTTCCAAAGAGGATTGCAAGACGGTCCTATTAAAGCATCCGAATTTCCTTGTTTATTCTGTCTTATCCATTACTTATTAGAGATACTTCTCAGTGTTTAACCGCACACACAAAAAAGCATTCTGACAACAGATGTTTTAATAAGTATTGAAATTTTTTCATGAACTTTGTATTTCTCTTGACAAATGGGAATACCTTACCTGCATTTAGTTTTTTATGGGCCTCATGGACCAAAAATTCTGTTGTATTTTGAAAATTAGCATGTAATTAGCCACAAAATATTTTAAAGACTGCATTTGTCAGTTACATCTTTCTGCTGGTTTTTTGACTTCTAAAAAATGACAGATGTGCCCTTCTTTAAAAATGGTTTTAAAGGAGATAAATATATTGTAATTTCACATACTATAGCTTTATTCTGTAAGATTAAAAATTGTGACTAGTGTAATTGTAGCTATAATGTGCATTTGCTGTATTGTGACTCTTTCAAGAAACCAAGCGTATCCCTGCTTTCTCTGTCCAAACCTTTAGTATAGATCTTTTTAGACACCTTAAGACTGTCCTTGGTGAATGATATTCTTGATCATGTGTGATTTTAAATTCATTGAAACTACACACTGTTGAGCGTGTTCATTCACAGTGCTTTATAAACTGTGTTAACATTGTAACATTATTTCTGTAAGAACATTAAATAGTTTTGAACATTACCATCCACTTCAGTTATACTTTTAAAGTTGGAATACAACTCTAGCTTTTTAACTGTTTACAGCTTAAAATGGTTTTTTTTTTCTTTAATGCCATCTGTTAACCTGCTCTTTGTTACAGTAACAGTTATGTGTTAGGATTAGCTTTTTCCCTATGGTCCCTAGTCTTGAGATTTAAAAACAATTTAAGGTTTTGACCATTTGGCAGTTAAAACTTTTTTGAAAAGTCTGTCCATCTATTAATTTAGTTTGATAAAATTTGTAAAACTTCACTTTTAAACCATGTACCAAATCTGCCAAGTGTCTGTATAAAATATTTCGGTTGAATAACAAATTGTTGTCCATTAAAGCTTTTGACCCCTCTCTCACTTAAAGCAGTTCATGTCTCAAGGGAAAAAAAACATTGAAAAGCAATGGCTTGTTTTTCTATAGTATATGTTTTAGATTTTCTTTGGTTTTTTGAAATTATAGGTTTTCTACATAATACAAAATACCCACAAACAAACTTCCTCAGAGACGTAAACCCAGTGCTGCCAGTGAACCAGATGACTGATGTCATCATTTCCTGTTAGGCTGTTCCCTACTCCCACCCCCCGGACCCTCATCCTATGCTGATGGAATTTCCAATTTGGTTCCTCCAATTTTTCTTATAGGAAGATAAGGTACAGAATGTTTAGAACAACCATCTGACAAACTGATGTGATTCTATTTATCCTCTGTTCTCTGTGTTTCTGTAATGGAATTTTTACAACTCCAAAAAGCAGTATTTTAGACTTACTGGAAATCCATATCGGAACAGTGATGTGAATCTGCCACTGAGAAAAAAAAATTAAAATTTTCATTTTTTTTTTTATGGTGGTTTGTTTTTGTGTCATGAAGCAATTGACCTCCTGCAGCAGCACAGATGCTAAATAATCAAGGGCACCTTTCTCGAGTCCCGCGGCTTGTCCACATCCAGTGGTTAAGAACATAGGACATGCACATGTTCATTACCACTGTGTTAGAGCCCTCATTAACTCCTATGAAAATTGGAATTAAAAGCCAAAGACAACTAGTCATTCCTTACTATCCTAATAATTTCCCACTGGTGATTAGCCTAAGCTGCTTAGGGCTTTCTGCATCATCTCGTGACCTGACCAGTTCTCGTGTGTGGACTTGTTCCCTGCACCCTTCCTGGCACGAATCAAGCTTAGAATCCCACTAACGCCCACTCTAAGTAGGTTCACTTCCCTTATTTTATACCCACTGGGAATTGAAAATAATCTATTTCGTATGTAGTCACAAATCCAAAATGGCCTAATGATCTAGCATATTCATGTTCTATGTCCGTGTCTAAGAAATTTCCAGATCAGAGAGGGGGTTTTCTTTTCCTCCATTGTTTTTCAGGTTTTCATTTTGCTTCTTGGTTTTTTGGATTTTGTTTTTGTTTTTACTGACATCATCTGTCAGGTGTTTTCTTTCCGCCCCTCCCCCCTCACCTTAAGCTCTTTACCTGAGATCTGGATTGAGGTGATTTATCTCTTCTCTGGCCCCAGAATGAACGGTGATATTCAGCTGTCGTTGGCAGAGAACGCCGCACATTCCAAGTCCGGGTGAGGCAGGGGGGCGGGACTGAGCACCTAGGGAGGCCACCCCACGGTTCATGCTCCTAGTGTACTCCTCCCCCAGCTCGGTCCTTCGTCTGCAGAGAAAGGATTCACACATCCTGATGAATCAAGCAATGCTGGGGAAAGCGAGAGGTGAAGCAGCAACTCAAATGCTGAGTTTATTCACAACAAAATACCTGTCACTGGGTCTCTCGTTAGTTGAACATACATACTCATCAGCACTTGTGCCTCAGCCTCAGATGCTGTTTTAAAGATTTGTTAATTTTTAGAGAAAGAGAGAGCAGGCAGGGGGAGAGGCAGAGGGTGAGGGAGAGAGAACCTTAAGCAGACTCCACACCCAGCACGGAGCCCAATGCGGGGCTCGATCCCAGGATCCTGAGATCATGACCTGAGCCGGAATCAAGAGTCGGCTGCTCCACCGACTGAGCCACCCAGGCGCCCCTTGGCTTTAAGATTTCCAAAGCAACCTTTTACAAAATGCATTCCTTGCTCTGTGCAACCCTCAGGCCTGGCGTTGGAGTATGGCCCCTGGAGGCGGAGTCCCACTGCACACCCCCTATGTGCAGAGATGGGCAAACTACGGAATGGAGAGAACCACCGCCTCATCGGCCAGGTTGTCAGGACTGAGTTAGACCCTCTGCACAGGCAGCCCCATGAGTTCACCTAGGCATGCTTCTGTAAATGCTAGGCATGCAAATACATTGTCATTTTCAGATATTCCCCTTAGAGCCTTCTTTATCTACAACTGTGTTGTGGAAGAGTTTCAGTTTGAACACACGGGTGATGTATTTTCAATGGTGGCGTCTATTTCAGGAAGGACATTTTAACCTTTTTAAAGAGTTCTTGGCACCCTATTTCCATGCTACCCCACTGCAAGGCCCTTCTCGGCTTAAGTTTTCCATAGATCCTAATAGGGAAATAAATGGAATGACAAAAATGATGATAAAACAGAAGGTAAACCTTCCAGAAGCTCACAGCTCAGTAGGTCATGGATGGCATCACCGCTCCCCCAGCCCAGTTCTCCCGAAGTTGCCGCTCAGCACTCCCCTCGGCACCCCTGCCCCTGACCTGCGTGAAAGGAGAGGTCAGTCCCTCCTGATGGGAGACTCCAAAGCCAATCTGGACAGAGCAGTGGGTGCTATGGTGGCTTGGGTGGACCATGCACGTTTCTGGGAAGATGTCCAATCCAACTGGGGGACTGTTTTTCTCTTTGAGCACCTGCTCCTAGTTTTCAACTAACGGCTCCCCTCAGATTTGGAGAGGGCTAGTGGGGGGCCAGTACCATAGTGGAGTTAAACCACAGTCCTGCGCAATAGGCATTACCCCATTCTAGAAACGAGAAGACTAAGACTCAGAAAGGTTAAAGCACTTGCTCCAAGGCAAATCCCTCTACTGCTTCCAAAATTCCTTCTTCTGTTTACTATGCTACAGGACAACATTCAGAACGCGCACATGACTATCCACGGTGTGGGTTATTGTGTAAAAATTTAGGAATGAACACCATGCTAGGACTTCACTGAGGGCAGGGGAAGACTAGGGAAAAACAGGAATTAGAACTTGTGTTTCTGCACTTTAAGAGACCCCCACGCATTCAAGACTCTGCTTTCATGCACCAATAGTCATGACGAGGAGTAACTCGTGTTGGAGGGAAAGATGACCCGAGATCGGCCTGTCCTGAAGGCTTGTCTGGTGGCCCTGGCCCAGGACGCAGGCCGGTTGACCAGGGCTCCCTGCTCAGGGCCTCGGGAAAACCAACAACGCTGGGCAGTTCTGTGCCAGAAGGATTGGAGTCTGGACTCCTGTGTCCGCACCCCCCCCCCCAGCACCCTTTTGTGGTCCTAAAGAGTAGAAGGCAATACATTCTTTTCTAATGTTTCCAATCATACACAGCCCCCTTCTTGGGTGTCCTTTGCAAAGCCCCACTTAGTTTGCAGACTCTCACAATGCCCACCGCAAATACACCTTTCATGTGAAGGGGCTGCCATTTGCAGTTCCCAGGCCTTCTATTTGCACAAATCCAGCATGAGATTAGAGCCAGACAAGTTTAATTAGGTGGCCCAGCAGATTCTCTTCCGTTCCCCAGGAGAGCTCAGTGAGGGGCAGGAAGTACGCAATTGAAATGCACATCCCACTCACCCAATGCCCTGCCCTTCTCACGTCCCAGCCCGGCCACCCTTCAGCCCCGTGAGCCCCGCCAGCACCTAACACTGGGTCCGTTCACAACTGCTCTCTCTACACTCCACTTTCCAAACCTGTAATTACCGTTCGTTCGAGTAACTTTCGAATGTGCACGTGGAAAGATTGTGGGAGATGGCAAACACAATTCTAACCACATGAAACGCTATTCAGTCCACCCCGGAGGAGACTCATGGGTTTGCTATGTATGCTACCACATTAACAAGGCGAGGACAAAGCGCACTGCAAGTTGCGAATGCAACGCGCACTAAAATGTGGTGAATCTGAATCTTTCAAGGGAGATGCAGAGCAAAGGCATGTTCTTCTAGTCCAAGCTCAGTTGCGTGGCCTATGTGCACTCGGGAGGCCCAGAGCCATGGGCGGGGGCCTGAGCGGGACTGGAGGCTGCCACTGGCCCAAGGGCAGCACAGCAAGGCTCCACCAGCCCCAGGTTCTGCAAAACCTCACTGCCTCCATCAGGCCCTTGTCTTCACACGTCACCCTCCCCACCCCACCCTCCCTGGTTCCCAGTCATGCAGAAAGGTCAGGATCCTCAGCTCTGCTCCTCCCCACCCCCTCCCACCCCAGCCGCGCTGCCAGAGGCTGCCTGGTGACACTGAGCAGCTCACCAGGTGGCCGTGGTCATGGGGGTGGGGAAAGAGGACAAATGGCCTTGGAAGATCCTGATCCATCAAACACGAATTTAATATACAGACTTCCGATGCCACGTTCTGGACGGGGAGCAGGAAATGCCTCGTGGTTAAGGGGGGGATGCAGGGAACGTTTGAATCCAGGCACAAGCTCCAGTTACGTTGCAAAGATATACGCGCATCAAGGATCAAGCAGCCAGGCTCTAGAGGGCCTAGCAGAAGCCAGGGGACAGTGTCACAGCTGGCTTTCTTGTGGGGCTGTTTGTCCACCTCGACGGGCAGCACTGTCCCCGGGCTGCCTTCCAAGCCTTCTCTGCTAACCTGGGGGGACAAGCACAACCCCCCACCCCCCGATCAGCCTCAGGTCAGGGTACAGCACCCCCTGCCACCGCCCGCCAAGCTCTGCCCACACGGCCCTGAGAGCCAGCGTTCCTGAGGCTCACTGTCCTCCCAGAGGAAAAGAGCACATTCCGAGAGGCCCTGTCTCTTTCGGTTGTAAAGCAGAAGATGGAAGTTCACAGCAACACTTGGGCAAAGCAGGAAAAGTAGCTGCAAGGAGAGCTGGGTGGAAGGAACTTGAGCTGTTCCCCTGTTCCTGCCTCCAGCTGGTGACACCAGAACTAGCGAGGGTCCGCCCCCTCTCCGCTGGGGGAAGGTGAGGTACGGGGGTGCAGCGGGAAGCACATGAACTTGGCAGCCAGACAGACCCTGGTGCCAGTCCGATGCCCCCATGCCGCACGCACGACCTTGCGCAGCTAAGTCCTTTATCGTGACGCTCAGCCACTTTCTCTATTGAAACGGGAGCTCTTTTCCCCAACCTTCCAGGGCTGTCAGTACAATAAAATACCTGTGTAGAATGTCCAGTGCCAGAGGCTGGGACACAACAGGGGCTGAAAGACACGGTTTGCAGGAGACGTACGCCTTGCGCCCCGCTCTCTCCTTCCCTCACACCACACACATGGCAGTTCCCAAGCCCTCCATTCGGCCCTCTTGGTAGAGCTCGCGTTCATCACCTCCTGCCCACCCCCCCAAACCCCTGCTCTGACTCAGGCCCCCAGGAGCCACGGCCTCCCAGCCTCCCTCGAACCCTCCCTCCACTCCCTAGCTGAAGTTAACCTTCTACCGACACGCTTCCTAGAAGCCTTTGGACCCCCACCTCCAGCTCATCCCCAGCACATACACTGCCTGTATGATGAAGACAGACAGCCTTAGGATAGTCAAAGCCCACCCGGTCACAGTGACCTCCAGATGCCCCATCTCACCCCACACCCATCGCAGACTCTAGACCCCTGACCCTTCCCAACCAGCAGCCGGCAAGCTCCCAGCCCTCCAGGCAGTGGCCTACAGGCATCCCTGCTTCACGGGCCAAGACAGAATGCTTGGCTCCACATACACGCCGACACCTCCCTCCAGCCCTTCTCACAGAAGTGAGGCCCACGCTCCCCTCGGACAGACCTCTGTAGGGTGTTGGATTTCGAGGAGTTGGCTAGCTTGCCCATGGTCTTTCTCCCTTGGCCCAAATCAGGTGTGCCTCAAGAGCGGTGATTGTGTCAGGTTCAACTTTTCTCTTTGTCTGATTCGTTCATTCATTCATTCATCCATTCATCAATTGCTAAATTAGCTCTTGCTGAGGTAGGTGCTGAAGAAGACAATATATGGAGAGAACTGATGGTTACCACCACCTACTTCACGTCCAGGGCTACACCTTAGCTATTATGTCCCTTGGCTTCTGCCCTGCAAAGATCCTAGTCCAGGGAAAAGAGAGCAAGGAGCAGAGAACATAAAAGTCAGAAGAAACATGCACAGAGGGAAGCGGGGTGTGTCAGAGCACCTTCTAAGCACAGAGGGTTTAGAGGGGCCGAAATTTTTTTTTTTTTAAGTGGGCTCCACGCCCAGCGGGGCATGGAGCCCAACTCGGGACTTGAACTCATGACCCTGAGATCACAAGCCCTGAGCTGAGATCAAGAGTGGGGTGCCCAACCGACTGAGCCACCCAGGTGCCCCTAGACTGGCTGAGTTACTGAGCTCATGGGGAGCAAGCTAGGAGATACACAGAGGCCAGATGGCAGATGCCACTGCTTGAGAAGCTCAGGACTGGGGCCCTCACCACTGGCCCCTCCATTTTGTCATGGCTGCTTTCTCAAGAATTGGGGTGTGGGGTCCCTGCAAAGAGGCAATACTGGGGCCAGTAAAAATACTGGAGGTTTTTAAACAGAAAGTAAATGGCAGATCACAATTTTGAGGAAGATGATAAATCTAGAAGAGGGTCGGCAATGGGGGGCCAGCAGCAATTTCTCCTCCCTGTGAGAGGATCAATAAGACCAACTCAGGGGGTGGACAGGAGCCCATGTAAGGACCCACCTCTGAAGTCACATCAAATCGGACTTTTAATTTGGCTGATGCTGGATGAGGGTTTGGCCACACGGCCATCCAGGACATGTAAAATCCTGTGCCCGCCACAAAGACTGCCAGTGTTCCGGGTCCAGGGCAGCTAGCCCAATGTCGATACCTGTCTGGCCCTGGCCTATAAAGAACCTCTAGAACATTAAGACCCCTTCTTCCCAATTCTTGTCTCCCCTGCCCCCTTGCCACCCAGACCCACTCTCCACATACCTACCAGAATATTCTCACCACTGTGAAGAAGGTCGGGCACTCTCGTGCTGGAAACTCTGCAGGGGCTTTGCACACTCATCCTCCGGGCCTCACCCCACTGCTCCGGGTGAAAGGCATCCAGTTGCAAAATGTGAGGCCAAATGTCTAGATCTGGCTGGCCCATCAGTGCTCACCACCGTGAGAGCTGGCCACGGCCAAGGGCGTCTGGGTTAGCTGCCCCCGTGGGCCTAGCCTCGGTCCTCTCCACGCCGGGCACAGAGCTGAGGCTGCTCCCAGCACGGAGCATGCCCCGTGGGCGCGTCTTCCAACACCTCTCTCAGGACAGGTCCCGCCCCACACAGTCACCTGGCTCCCCCGGGCGCTCCATGGGCAGGAAACTGCACCATCGTCACCCTCGGGAAGCAGGGTCTCTCGCGCTCCGCTCCATGGAAATCTGGCCCCTTCACCAGCCTCCCGACAGCTTCCCAACTCTCCAACCTCCCGCCACCGGGGCACTTCTGCTCTCCGCTCTCTCCCCCTGCTCATATCCCCACATCCCTGCATGTTTCCTTCCCATACTTCTTCAGTCTGTCCTCAAGCGAAGCCTTCCTGACCCCCAGCCCTAAAGTTGCTGCTCCAAAGTTGGTGGGTCCAAGATGACAACTCAGAAGGCTGTGAACTCACCTCCTTCGTGGACACACCATATGTTCACAAGCCACCCCGAATCTGCACCTGCATGTAGCAGGTCCTCCTGAAGAAGAACTGAGGGCTGATGGAACAGCTTCCGCACACCAAGGGACAGGGGACCACAGAGAGAACAGTGGGGGGTACACAGCCCACCCAGTGTTGCCAACACAGTGGGGAGGAGGACTCAGGGACCCGGAGCAGATCTGTCTGCCCTGGGGCCCAAAAAAAAAAAAAAAAAAAAGCTGTAGTTGAAAAGGATGACCAGAATATAAAGGAACCAGCCCTAGAGCATCTGCTAAATGGCAAGGGGGCTGCTGGGACTCTCTCCGGGGTCAGAGGTGCTGGCGAGTACAACAGCTTGCATCCCCCCTCCACTCTGATGGCCCAGACAGGAGCAGGGCTCTAGCACCCTCCCGCCCCCCCACCCCCCACGCCCCGTCTGCCACCCTGGCCAGCCCCAGGACCCTAGCCCACACCAGTCCCGGCTGTTTCCCCAAGGCAGGCCCCAAGATCCCAGTGAGCAGCACTGTGTATGTACCCCTTCCACCTTGATAGTGCAGATGGGAACAGGTCCAGACGCCCCAGCCAGCAAGCCCCAGGCCCTTAGCCATATCAGCCCCAGATGCCCTGGGGCACAGAAAAAAGATGTGGTTTAAAAAAAGACGACTAGAAAAGATGCAGCTCTAGAACTCTGCCAGATGGCAGGGAAGCTACTGGCGCTCTCTGTGGACCAGAGGCACTGGCAAGCACCACTGTTTACATTACCCCTTCACCTTGATAGCATGAGCTGGAGCAGGTCTGGGCACCGGAGCTGACCTATCAGTTCAGTGAGACCCAGGCCTCTAGGCACGCCAGCCCTAGCCATCCCACTGAGACCGCCCCAGAGTGATCCACAGCAGGATGTCCGTGGTCAGTACTAACTACAGCTCCCGCCATCTCGCCCAAGTGACAGAGGCACAAAGGAATCCGGAACACCCAAGCCCATGCCAGCTCGGCTTCAGATGACTCACAGAGCATTCCAGAACCCCCCAAGCTTGCACCCGCTTCAGTTTCAGCAATCTGGCCAGGATTATACCAGGATTCCCTCACCCACACCCACCTTGGCTACATCACCCTGCCAGGGCACCCCCTTTATGTAGCACACCACAACACCCCAGCCTGTACCTGCATCAACCCCAGCCACCCCACAAGGGTGTCCCCTGCACAGAGCACCCCAGGACACCGAAGCTTGCACCCACTCTGCTTCAACTGTACACCCAGGGCATCCTCGGCACAGAGGGTGCCAGGACCTCCCTGGCCGGCACCCACTTCAGCTTCATAGATCCTGAAAGGGTGCCCTCTGTGAGATAGCCCTGGGACTACCCACGTTGCACCCACTCAGGCTTCAGATTTCTGAGAGAGCCATGGGACTGCCCAAAACATGTTCAAATTGGCTTCAGCTGTCCAACCAGGAACTCTGTGTGGAGAGCCCAGAGATCAGCCCAGCCCACTGCCAGGTCAGCTCTAGCAATCACACCATGTAGGCTCTAGCACAGAATGCCCCGGCACCCCCATCCAATGCCAACCACAGCTCCAGCCAGCCAGTCAAAATCACCAAACATACAAAATCTACAAACGGAACAACCATCCACAAATCATTCCTTCAATTTTAGCAATAGTAGCTATTCCACATAATTCATAGGAACAAACACAGAAAGTCAAGCAAGTAAGGAGAACGAGGAATATGCTTCAAATAAAACAAGATAAAACCTCAGAAAGGAATAAATGCAACAGAGAAAAGCAACCTACCCAATAAAGAATTCAAAGAAGTAGTCATAAAGATGCTCACCCAACTGGACTCAAAGGTGGATGAACTCAGTGACAGCTTCAACAAAGAGATAGCAAATGGAAACAAGAAACAATCAGAACCAAAGAATAACTGAAATGAAAAATACACAAGAGGGAATCAACAGATTAGAGAATGTGGAAGAAAGAATCAGTGATCTGGAAGACAGGGTAATGGAAAGCACCCATGTTATACAGCAAAAAGAAAAAAAAAGAATTTTAAAAATGAGGATAAATGAATGGATCTCGTGGATAATATCAAGAGAATATGCATGTTTTGGGGTCCCAGAAGGAAAAGAAAGAGAGAAATAAGGGGACAGAAAATCTATCTGAAGAAATAAGAGCCAAAAATTTCCCTAATGTGGAGAAGGAAACGGACATCCAGCTTCAGGAAGCACAGAGGGATCCAATCAACATGAATGCAAAGAGGTTTAGGCCACAATGTATAATAATTAAAATGTCAAAGATTAAAGATGGAGAATTTTAAAAGCAGCAAGAGAAAAGCAATTAGTTATGTATAAAGGAAACCCTATCAACTGCTACACTATCAACTGATTTTCCAGCAGAAAAAGCAACGACCAGAAAGGAATGGCATGATATAGCCAACGTAAAGGAAAAAACCTACAACCAAAAACATGATCCCGAGCAAAGTTATATTCAGAATTGAAGGAGAGATAGAGTTTCCCAGACAAACAAAAAGTTAAAGGAGTTTATCACCATTAAACCAGCCTTACATAGGTAGCTCTTTCTGCCCACAGGTCCTGTCCCGTGCTTTAATAAAACCATCTTTTTACACCAAAAAATAAACAAACAAACAAACAAACCAGCCTTACAAAAACTGTTAAAGGACTTCAAGTGGAAAGAAAAGGCCTTAATTAGAATTATAAAAGAAAAAATTTCATGAGTAAAAACATAGTAAAGGTAGTAGGTCAATCACTTATGAAGCTAGGATGAAGGCTAAAAGACAAAAGTGGTAAAATCAATTATATCTAAAAAATTAGTTAAGGGACTTACAAAATAAAAAGATGCAAAATATGACAACATACACATAAAATGTAGAGGGGCATAAAAATGGAATTCTGTTAGAATGTTTTTGAACTTTAGTAATTATCAATTTCATATAGACTACTACAGACTTAGGATGTTGTCTACGAACCTCATGGTGACGTCAAACCAAACCAAAAACCAAAGGTATATAAAATACAAGAAGAGGGGCGCCTGGGTCGCTCAGTCGTTAAGCATCTGCCTGCGGCTCAGGTCATGATCCCAGGGTCCTGGGATCGAGCCCCACATCGGGCTCCCCGCTCCGCGGGAAGCCTGCTTCTCCCTCTCCCACTCCCCCTGCTTGTGTTCCTCTCTCACTGTGTCTCTGTCAAATAAATAAATAAAATCTTAAAGAAAAAAATACAAAAAGAAACTCAAGCATAACACTAAAGAAACTCATAAATCACAAGAGAGCAAGAAACAGAAACAAAGGGTAACAAAAACAACCAGAAAACAATTAACAAAATGGCAATAAGTACATACCTATCAGCAATAACTTTTTTTAAATTTTATTTTTATTTAAATTCAATTAACGTGATGTATCATTAGTTGCAAAGGTAGAGTTCAGTTAGTTGTATACAACACCCCCAGTGCTCATGACATCACGTGCCCTCCTTAACGCCCTCCACAGTTATGCCATCCCCCCACCTCCCCTCCAGTGACCCTCAGAGCAATAACTTTAAATTTAAGTGGTTTAAATGCTCTAATCAAAAGACACAGGGTGACAGAATAGATTTCTAAAAGACCCATCTACATACTGCCTAGAAGAGACTCACTTCAGACCTCAAGAAACATACAGATTGAAAGTAAGCAGATAGAATAAGATCTTCCATGTAAAGGAAAGGAAAAAAAGGCTGGGGTAGGAATACTTACATCAGACAAAACAGACTTTAAAACACAAAGTGTAACAAGAGACAAAGAAGAGCATTACACAATAATAATCAATCTAACAATAGTGCATAACAGTTAGAAGTTCACTCAGTATTAAAGCAAATGCATGCGTAAGGAAATATTAACAGACAAAAAGGGAGAAATTGATGGTAATACAATAAAAGTAGGGGACCTTACAGCCCATTTGCATTAATAGATAAAACATTCAGGAAGAAAATCAATTAGCAAAGAGTATCTGTGCTAAAAGGAAAAACTCTGCAGCCAAGAATACTCTATCCAGCAAGGTGTCATTCAGAATAGATGGAGAGATAAAGAGTTTCCTAGACAAAAACTCTTGACCACTAAACCAGCCCTGCAAGAAATATTAAAGGAAACTCTGAGTGGAAAGGAAAGACCGTAAGTGACAGTACCAAAAGTAGGAAACACAAAAGCAATAAAAATAATTATTTCTGTAAAAAATTAGTCAAGGGATTCACAAAATAAAAAGATGTAAAATATGACACTATATACCTAACATGTTGGGGGGGGGAGGGCGGGAAAGAGAATGGGTTCAAAGTTAAGCAACCATCAACTTCATATGGACTGTTCTATGCAGATGACATATACAAACCTAATGGTAACCACAAATCGCAAACTACTAATAGGCATGCAAAGAATAAAGAGAAAGGAATCCAAGTATATCACTAAAGAAAACTAGCAAACCATGAAAGAGAGCAAGAGAAGAATCAGAGTAAAACTACAAAACACCACCAAAACAAGTAACAAAGAGATAATAAATACCTATCAATAATTACTTTGAATGGAAATGGACTACATGCTCCAATCAAAAGACCTAGAATGACAGAGTGGATAAAAAAACAAGACCCTTCTATATGCTCCCTACAAGAGACTCATCTCAGACCTATAGACACTTAACAGATTGAAAGTGAGGGGATGGAGAAACATCTATCATGCAACTGGATGTCAAGAGAAACCCAGAGTAGCAATACTTATATCAGACAAAACAGACCTTAAAACAGACGTAACAAGAGAAATGGGCATGAGGTAAGAATAAAGGGGATAATCCAACAAGAAGATATAACCCTTGTAAACATTTATGCATGCACCATGGGAACACCCAAATACATAAGATAGTTAATAATAAACATAAAGGAACTAATCAATAGTGATTCAGTAACAGTTGAGGACTTTAACACCCCACTTACATCAATTGGCAGATCATCCAAACAGAAAATCAATAAGGAAACACTGGCTTTGAATGACACATTGGACCAGATGGATTTAACAGATATATTCAGAACATTCTATCTTCAAACAGTGGAATACACATTCGTTTCAAGTGCACATGGAACATTCTCCAGAAGAGATCACATATTTGTGCCTCACCAAGCCTCACCAAGCCTCACCAAAAAGATCAAAGTCATACCATGCATCTTTTCTGACTGCAATGCTATGAAACTAGAAATCATCCACAAGAAAAAAATATAGAAAGACCACAAATACATGGTTAAATAACATGCTACTAAATAATGAATAGGAATAATGAATAGGTCAACCAAGAAATCAAAGAAGAAATAAAAAAGTACATGGAAAGAAACAAAAATGTAAACACAACAGTCCTAAACCTTTGGGATATAGCAAAAACAGTTCTAAGACCTATCTCAAGAAGCAGGAAAAATCTCGAACAACCTAACTTACACCTAAAAGAGCTAGAAAAAGAACAAAACCTAAAACTAGCAGAAGGAAGGAAATGATAAAGACTAAGGCAGAAATAAATGACATAGAAACTAAAAAACAATAGAACAGGTCAATGAAACCAGGAGCTGGTTCTTGGAAAAGATTAATAAAATTGATAAACTACTAGCCAGACTCATCAAAAAGAGAAAGAGAGAAAAAGAATTCAAACAAATTCACAAATGAAAGAATAACCAACACCACAGAAATACAATTTTCAGGGAATATTATGAAAAACTAGATGCCAACCAATTAGACAGCCAAGAAGAAATGGATAAATTCCTAGAAACATATAACCTACAAAACTGAACCAGGAAGAAATAGAGAATTTGAACAAATTATCACCAAGGAGATTCAATAAGTAACAAAATAACTCCCAGTGAACAACAGTCCAGGACCAGAAAACTTCATAGGTGAATTCTACCAAACATTCAAAGAAGAATTAATACCTATTCTTCTCAAACTATTCTGAAATATAGAAGGAAAAATTCCAAATCCATTCTAGGAGACCTGCATCACCTTGATACCAAAACCAGATAAAAACACCACAGAGAGAGAGAAAAAGAGAGTGCATGAGTGAGAAAGAATAAACTACAGGCCAGTATTTCCAATGAACACATATGTAAAAATCCTCAACAAAATACTAGCCAGCTGCATGCAACAATGCATTTAAAGAAATCATTCACCCAGATCAAGTGGGATTTGTTCCTGGGATGCAAGGGCGGTTCAATATTTGTGAAGCAATCAGTGTGATACATCACACCAATAAGACAAAGGATAAAAACCATATGATCATATTAATAGACGCCAAACAAGAATTTGACAAAGTACAGCATCCATTCATGATAAAATGCCCTCAATAAAATAGGGTTAGAGGGAATATACCTCAACATAATAAAGTCCATATAGGAAAAACCCACAGCTAACATTATATTCAGTGGGGGAACACAGAGCTTTCCTCAAAGGTCAGGAACAAGACAAGGATGTCCATTCTCATCACTTTTATTCAACCTAGTACTGGAAGTCTTAGCCACAAAAATCACACAAGAAAAAGAAATAGAAGGCATCCAGACTGATAAGAAAGAAGTAAAACTGCCACTATTTGCAGATGACATGATGCAAATACAGAAAACCCTAAAGACTCCACCAAAAAGCTATGAGAACTGATAAATGAATTCAGTAAAGTCACGGGGTACAAAATCAATGTACAGAAATCTGTTGCATTTCTATACACTAATAATGAAGCAACAGAAATGGAAATTAATAATGCCATTTACAATTACACCAAAAATAATAAAATATCTAGGAATAAATTTAACCAAGGAGGTGAAAGACCTGTACTCTGAAAACAATAAACATTGATGAAGGAAACTGAAGAAGACACAAGCAAATGGAAAGACATTTCATGCTCATGGATTGGAAGAACAAAGATTGTTAAAATATCCATACAACCAAAGCAATCTACACATTTAACGTAATCCCTAAAAAATACCAACAGCATTCTTCATAGAACTAAAACCTACAATCCTAAAATTTATATGGAACCACGAGTGACTCCACATGGCCAAAGCAATTTTGAAAAAGAATAGCAAAGCTGGAAGTATCACAATTCCAGACTTGGAGCTCTATTACAAAGCCATAGTAATCAAAACAGTAGGATACTGGCGCTAAAAGAGACCCATTAGGTCAATGCAACAGAGGAGAAAACCCAGAAATAAACCCACAATTATAGAGCCAATTAATATTCAACAAAGAAGGAAAGAATATCCAATGGAAAAAAAGACACTTTTTTCAATAAATGGTGTTGGAAAAACTGGACATCTACCTGCAAAAAAAAAAAATGAAACTGGACTTTATTACACCATGCACAAAAATAAACTCAAAATGGATTAAAGTCCTAAATGTGAGACCTGAGACCATAAAAATCCTAGAACAGAGCTCAGGCAGTAATGTCTCTGATATCGGCCATAGCAACATTTTCCCAGGTATGTCTCCTAAAGCAAGGGAAAGAAAAGCAAAAATAAACTATTGAGACTACATCAAAATAAAATCTTCTGCACAGCAAAGGAAACCACCAAGAAAACTAAAAGACAACCTAAGGAATGGGAGAAGATATTTGCTAATGACATATCCAGTAAAGGGTTAGTATCCAAAATATAGAAAGAACTTACACAACTCAACACCCAAAAAACAAGTAATCCAATTTAAAAGTGGGTAGAAGACATGAACAGAGATTTCTCCAAAGAAGACATCCAGATGGCCAACAGACACATAAAGAGATGCTCAACATCACTCATCATTGGGGAAATGCAAATTGAAACCATAATGAGATATCACCTCACACCTGTCCAAATGGCTAAAATCAGTTACACGGGAAACAAGAAGTGTTGGTGAGGATGTGGAGAAAAAAGAACCCTCTTGCACTGTGGGTGGGAATGCAAACTGTTGCAGCAACTATACAACACAGTATGGAGATTCCTCAAAAAGTTAAAAATAGACCTACCCTATGACCCAGTAATCCTACTACAGGGTATTTAGCCCTAAAATACAAAAAGACTATTTCAAAGAGATACATGCACCTCTACGTCTATTGCAGCGTTATTTACAATAGCCAAACTATGAAAGTAGCCTAAGTATCTCTTGAAAGATGAATAAAGAAGATGTAAGTGTATACACACACACACACACACACACACACAAATGGAATATTATTCAGCCAGAAAAATGATATCTTGGATGGAGCTAGAGAATATTAGAGCGAAGCAAAATAAGTCAGAGAAAGACAAATACCATATGATTTCATTCATATGTGGAATTTAATAACACAAATGAGCAAAGGGAGAAAAAAAGAGAAAGAGAGAGGCAAACCAAGAAACAGACTCTTAACTCCAGAGGGGAGACGGGTGGGGGAATGGGTGAAACAGGTGATGGGGATGAAGGAGGGCCCTTGTGATGAGCATCAGGTGATGTATGAAAGTGCTGAAGCACTATGTTGTACACTTGAAACTGATAAAATGCTATATGTTAACTATACTAGAATTTTAAGAAACACCAAAAATTCAAGATTGACATATAGGATACAAAACTTCAATCTGTACTAAGCAGTGCCACAATGGTATTTAAAGGTACGTGTGTCCATACTGCCCACATTTCTCTTAAATTTAACTCACAAGAGAAAAGATACTATAGTTTAGGAATTTCTTTTAACTTTGTTTTTTCATATTAACCTTTCTTTGGACGTTTGATAATTAAAAATAGTCACTACCTCACTTCAAGATATAGTATAAATCTACAATAATCATGAGTGTGGTACTGTGGAGAGAGTCCACACATAGATTAATGGAGTAGGGTTAGAAAGTTCAAAAATAGACTCAAAGAGAACATGGGAAATCTTTTTAATTGATACATTTGTCTTGATTGTATATGGACATGACAGAATATTTGGGCCACTGAATTAAATATTAAGATTAAAAAAATAAAACAGTATCTTTGAAAGACACATTAAGATGAAATTAACGGGGGTGGGGGGGCGGAGCAAGATGGCGGAGGAGTAGGAGACCTGGATTTCGTCTCCTCTCAGGAATTCGGCTGGATAGGGATCAAACCATTCTGAACACCTACAAACTCAACAGGAGATCGAAGAAAGGAATAGCAGCAACTCTCTCATCAGAAAAGCGACCACTTTCTGGAAGGTAGGACGTGCGGAGAAGTGAATCCGAGGCGATATTCGGGAGGATAGACGGCGGGGGAGGGGCCTCCGGCGGCCGCTTCTGGCAAGTGACAGAGCCACGGAGCACAAAATCGGAACTTTTAAAAGTCTGCTCCGCCGAGGGCCATCACTCTGGTGGCTAAGCGGGGGGTGGAACCCTCCGGGACAGTGTGGTCTCAGGACCCACGGGTCACAGAAAGACCGGGGGTGCCTCAGTGTGGCAGAGCTCCCAGGGATCGGAGCAGGAAGCCGGCTGCAGAGATGGAGCCCAGGCACAGGCTCTCAGCTCGGGGTTGCCATAAACCGTGATCCGCGGCACAGTCGGGCCACTGCTCCTCCAGCAGGGACCCAACAAGCGGCAGATCCGGGGAGACTCACCTTCCTTCCCCGGGAGGAGCCGCATGGGAGCGCACCGCAGGGATCTGCTGGGTTTGGAGACTCCACCCGGGGTCGGGTGCCAGAGATAGAAACGCGCGGTCACAGGCCAGGTGAGCACGGAGTGCGGCTGGAGACCGGGGAGACGGGAGTGACTGACGGCTTTTCTCTGGGGGCTCACTGAGGAGCGGGGCCCCGAGTTCTCGGCTCCTCCGCGGCAGAGATTGGGAGGCCGCCATTTTCACTCTCCGCCTCCAAAGCTGCACGGAAAGCTCGCAGGGAACAAAAGCCCCGGAGAGCAAACCCGAGCAGATTACTTAGCCGGGAGGGGGCAAGGGCGGGGCAATTCTGCCTCCGGCAAAGACACCTGGGAACCACGGCAACAGGCCCCTCCCCAGAAGATCAGCAAGAACAACCAACCAAGACCAAGTTTACCGATCAATGAGAATGGCAGAACTCCAGCGCTAGGGGAATAATTCATGGCTTTATACAATCCAGCAATTGCACTACTGGGTATTTACCCCAAAGATACAAATGTAGGGATCCGAAGAGATACGTGCACCCCGATGTTTATAGTAGCAATGTCCACAATACCCAAACTATGGAAAGAGCCAAGATGTCCATCGACAGATGAATGGATAAAGAAGATGTGGTATATATATATACAATGGAATATTATGCAGCTGTCAAAAGGAATGAAATCTTGCCATTTGCAACAACATGGATGGAACTGAGGGTGTTATGCTGAGCGAAATAAGTCAATCAGAGAAAGAGATGTATCATATGACCTCACTGATATGAGGAATTCTTTATCTCAGGAAACAAACTGAGGGTTGCTGGAGTGGGGGGGGGGGGGGGGGGGGGGGGTGACTAGGTGATAGACATTGGGGAGGTATGTGCTATGGTGAGCGCTGTGAATTGTGTAAGTCTGTTGAATCACAGACCTGTACCTCTGAAACAAATAATACATTATATGTTAAAAAAAAAAAAAGAAGAAGAAGAAGATAGCAGGAGGGGAAGAATGAAGGGGAGGAAATCAGACGGGGAGAAGAACCTTGAGAGACTATGGACTCTGAAAAACAAACTGAGGGTTCTAGAGGGGAGGGGGGGTCGGAGGATGGGTTAGCATGGTGATGGGTATTAAAGAGGGCACATTCTGCATGGAGCACTGGGTGTTATATGCAAATAATGAATCATGCAATGCTACATCAAAAACTAATGATGTAATGTATGGTAATTAACATAACATAATAATAATAAAAAGTAAAATAGGATGAAAACATGAGGCAAAAAAAAAAGATGAAATTAACAGATATGTACAGAATATTCTATCAAAACACCAAACAGAATACACATTCTTTTCAAGTACCCATGGAACATTCTCCAAGACAGATCACATGTGAAGTCATAACACAAGCCTCAAGAAATGTAAGAAGCCTAAAACCGTAGCATGCGTCTTTTCAAACCTTAAATATGAAGCTAGTAGTCAATTACAAGGAAAAAAATAAAAACCAAACATGTCAAGGGCAAATGACAAGCTATTAAGCAAACCAATAGGACAATGACAAATTCATCAGAAATCAGAAACACATAAAAAGAAATGAAAATGAAAACACAATGGTCCAAAATTTTGCAGTCACACCAAAAAGAGGTTCTAAAAGGGAAATTAAAAGCAATACAAGAACACATCAACAAAAATCGCAAAAAAATTAATATTACAACTAAATGAACCAGAAAAAGAATAAATCACATTAGTAGAAAAACAAAAATAATAAAGCTCAGAGTTGAAATAAATGAAAGAAGAAATTAAAGAAACAAAAGGAAAAAAAAAAATCAATGAAACCAAAGCTAGATATTTGAAAAGGTAAATAAACTGATAAACTTTAAGCCAGATTCATGAAGGAAAAAAAAAAAAAGGAACAAAATCAGAAACAAAAGGTAAAAGTAATACTTGACACCACAGAAATAGAAACCATTAGAAGAGACTATTAATATGTATATATGCCAAAATATCCAATAACAAAAGGAAACAAATGATTATAAAGAGAGATTATAGGATTATAAAAATACCTTCCAAAAATAAATGGAAAATCTGAACAGAAATGTTAATAATGAAATTGAATAGGTATCAAAAAAACTCAACAAATAAAAGTCCAGGGACACAAGGGTTAAAAAGCAAATGCAATGAGAAATTCAAGAAGCATTATTTTCTATTCTCAAGCTTCCAAAAAATAAATATTCCGTACACATCCTTAAAAAGAGAAATTACCCAAGACCAAAACCACAGTCATTACAATAAAAGAAACTACAGGCAAATAAGCCAGATAAACATACATAAAGTACCTCCATAAAATAGTAGCCAACTGCATTCAGAAATATACTTAAATAATCATTCAACACCAACAATTCATGTTTATTCCAAGAAATACAAGGATGATATTAGAAAATTAATAAATATACCACTTTAACAAAATGAAGGATAACAATAAGGTGAATATCTCAATAGATGCAAAACAGCAATGCCGACACTCCAAGTGAGTTGATCAGGAAGACTCAAAAAAACTCAAAAAAAAATAAACAAACATAATAAAAGCATGTGTGACAAACACAGAGGGACATCATACCCAATGGTGAAAAACTGAGAACAAGAGGACAATGTTCACTTTCACCACTTTGATCCAAGGTAGTATCACAAGTCCTAGCCGCAGCGATCCCGCAAGGAGAAGAAATAAAAGGATTCCAGATTGCTGAGGAAGAAAATGGTCACTTTTTGCAGGTGACATGATACTATACCTTGAAAACCCTAAGGACACCTCCAAAGAACCATTAGAAGATGTGAATTCAAGAAAGTGGCAAGATGCAAGATTCATACACAGAAATCTCCTGCGTTTCTATATACTATATCACCAAGTAGCAAAAAGACAAATAAAGGAAATGATTCCAGGTCCATCACATCAAAGAGAATAAAATACCTAGGCATCAACTCAACCAGGAAGGTGAAAGACATGTACTCTGAAGCCTATGAAACAAACACAAAGGAAACTGAAGAGGACACAAACAAATGGAAAGATATTCCATGCTCACAGAATGGAAGAATACTGTTCCAAGGTCCATCCTACCAAAAGTGACCTACAGATTCCGAGTCATCTGTATCACAACAGCAAGAGCATTCCTTACGGAATAAGTAATCCTAAAATGTCTATGGAAACACAAGAGACCCCGAAGAGCCAGAGTAACTTGGAGGAGGAAGAAGAAGAAAGCTGGACATGTCACAGTCCCAGATTTCAAGGTTTACTGCAAAACTAACATAGTCAAAACAGTATGCCACTGGCACAAAAGGAAGGCATACGTCAATGGAACAGAACAGAGCCCAGAATTAAACCCACACTCATGGTCAGTGAACCTATGACAAAGGGGGCGAGAACATACACCAAGGAAAAGACAGGCTCTTCAATAAATGGTGTTGGAAACTGGACAGCCACCCGCAAAAGAAGGAAACACTCTTGCACCATACACAACAATAAACTCGCCATGGGCTAAAGACCTGAATGTCAGACCATAAAACTCCTACAAGACATACTCAGTGATCTCTTAGAGTTCGGCCCCGCAACATTTTCCTAGACAAGCCTCCTCAGGCAAAATAAAAATTAAAAAACCCTCAAGCAAAAATAAATGCTAGGGACTACACCAAAATAAAAAGCTTTTGCACATGAAGGAAACCATCAACTCAATGAATGAGAGATGTTTGCCAGTGATATATCCCATGAGGGCCTAATATCTAAAACATCTATCAAGAACTGATACAGTTCAATACCAACCAACCAACCAATAAATGATCTGATGGAAAATCAAGCAGAGGACCCAAATAGACATTTTCTAAAGAAGACATGCCAATGGCCAACAGGTACATGAAAAGATACTCAACATCACTCATCATCAGGGAAATGCAATTGAAAAGTACAACGAGATACCACCTTCCCCCTGTCAGAGTGGCTGGTATCAAAAGTGTGAAATTAACACGAGTTGGCCAGAATGTGGAGAAAAGGGAATCCTCATGCATGGTGGGTGGGAACATCAAGTGGTGCAGACACCATGGAAAACAATATGGAGGTCCCTCCAAAAATTAAAAACAGAAATCCCATACCATCCAGTAATTTTACTACTGTGTATTTACCAAACACAACAAAAATATTAATTCAAAATCATGTACATCCCTATATGTTTATTGCATCATTATTTATGTTAGCCAATTAGGGAAGCAACCTGTGACCATTGATAAATGATTAAAAAGCATTAGTATATGTATCATGGGACATTACTCAGCGGTAAAGAAGGTTAAGTTCTTGCCTTTGTTGACAACAGGCATGCACCTCCAGGGTACTAGCTAAGTGAAATTTGTCATCCAGAAATAGATAAATGCCAGAGGATATCACTTATATGTGGGATCTGAATAACAAACCAACACAAATAGACTTATAAAAACCGAGACCAAACCAGGATTGCCAGGCTGGGGGGGAGGTTATGGTGGGATTAGCAAAATAGGGGAAGGGGATTAAGAGGTACATACTTCCAGTTCTAAAATAAGTCTGTCACAGTGATATAAAGTACTGCCTAGGAATACAGTCAACAATATCGCAACCATGTTTTATAGGGACAGATGGCACCTTACGCTGTTGAACACTGCATAATGTCTAGAATTGTGGAGTCGACTGTACACCAGAAATGATTAGAACATTGCATGTCAACTCTACTTCAGTAACAAATGTTCTAAAAATGGCATTGCCGGTATTCGCTGTGACATGCGCCATTCTCCGGAGCAATTACCACGCTCGGACTTCACGAGTCATTGGTTTACTGCTCACCTCCCTACGCTGGAATAGAGACTCCATTACGGCAGGGACTGGATTTACTTGAAGCTCAGTACATAGAGGATGAGCGAATGGACAAAGTTCTTCTGGGGCCATATTCCAGGCATCACCTTAAAAGGTGTCTAGATCTGGCTGAGGGAGCACAGCTTAGGCGGGGGCTGGGGTCCAGGCTCCGCACACCTGCACACACTCTATGCCTCAGGGCGGTGGGTCCTAACTCTGCTCTAAGGCCATGAGCTACTTGGTACCCAGTTCTTCCCCGGGACCCCCCGCTACCTCCTCCTTGGTGGGCAAGAAGCGGAAGGCACAGAGAAGATTAGGTGGGAGAGCCTCGGGGCCTGGTTAGGAATGGGGCCCTGACCCCGTACCCTAGTGTCTGATGTAGGAATTAAAAGGGTAGCCCCAGAGAGCACAAGGACCTGGAATGTGCTGTCCAGAGCTGAGCAATACCTCCCAACAGAGCAAGGGGCCAGGTATCCAGGCCTCGTGACCACACGTAGCAGGTGGTACAGAGTAGGGCGCAGTGACTTTCTCCAGCTAGACCTTCCACGGGAGTCACCGGGAGAAAGAGGCAGCTTTTACCCTGAGACGTTGTTAGTCACCGCAGGCTCAGACTCAGGACACACCCCAGAGTCCACTCGTGAGGACTGAGTATGAGCCACCTGTCTCATGACCATCCACACACTCGGGGTCCCTCCTTGTCCCTCTCAAAGCTCCCCCTCTCCCTCCTGGCTGGCTTCAGAACCAGGCCAGAGCCGGAGAGAAGGCAGACGGGGGTGGGGAAGAGACACAGCAGCGAGGCTCGCCGTGGGAGCAGCTTTCTGGAGGACAGGTTGCAATTTCCAAGTCTACCATGCCTTACCACCTGCGTCCTCCCCAGCCCCGGACACAGCGATGGCCCTACACAGCTGGGGAATGACTAAGCCAGAGAACGGTATTCTCTCAGGTAAAGGTCATCCTCATTGCCAGGGGCAGTCATTCGTCAGCGGATACCAGCTCTCCTGGGCTCTACCTGTAGGGCATCTCCTGGAACAAGCGCTCAGGGCTAGGAGAGCAGGCTGCCCCAGAACAGTGCACAGCGAACATCACGGAGTTCATTTCAGCCAAACGGAACCAAAAGCAGGTTCTGAGCACTACGGCCTTTATCTGGGGAGAACAATATAGGTCATAAAAATCAATTCATTCCTTTATAGTCCAGAGAGGTTAAACGAGTTGCCCCAAGTCACACAGGAGAAAATGGTGGAGTAGGACTTTAGGGAAGGCTCCTTTCAGACCACAGGGGCCACCCGCTGTGCGGACAGAGAGGAGAAGGGACTCACACTTACTAAGGTTGGTTGCCTTCCCCTTGGTCTAAGCACCACCCCAGGAATGTGTCAGTAAGTGTGGGGGTCCGGAGGTCTGCGTGCACACGCCTCCCCCCAGCGGCACCGTGAGGCCTGCCCGGATGCAGGGAGGAACGTGCCCGGTGAGCGGCTCGTCCCGCAGGCTGGGGAGGGGGCTCCATACCCAGCTCCGCCCCCTTCTTCCTCTGCCACCACGCCATAACCCGCTCATGTCTGCATGTCATTGCTTTCCTGTCACTGGGCCCCCTCGAGGGTGCAGGCCGGCCTGCCCTCAGTCCTCTGTGGCCGTTTCCCCGTGCGGGGGCAGCCGGGGGGGAGTGGCTCGGCCCCCCGTGCACCAGGGACACAGCATGGCAGGCAGGGGGTTCCCACTCACACCACCGTGGACACTGGGCCTGGGATGCTTGCTGGCATCTGGCTCCTGCCCACTAGATCCCTGTAGCTCCCACAGCCCAGCGCCTGACAATGGAAAATGCGTCCAGACGCGGTCAGCGGCCCTATCCCTGTTAGAATTCGAGACAGCACTTATCTGTCTGAAGGGGGGGGGGTCTAGTGACTGGGAAAAGCCAGCGAGACTTGGGGGGATACATGTTTTCTTTCTGGTCTTGTTTTCATTGTGCTGGTGCTTTCAGTTTTTTCGAAGATTCTCCAGACTGTGCCCTAATACGCAAATGTTGGTATCTCAGATTTCAAGGAAAAGTGTTCAAAATGCACCAGCTTCCTCGTTACCGAGAAGCCCCAGTTCAAGGTCTATCCGCACGCAGTGCCTACGGGGTGTTACCAGAGGACAACTGCAAAGGCCGCTCAGATCGTGTTTTGAAGCGGGCATTTCGGGGCTGATTTACGGCTGGCACGATTCATGTCATGTTCTACTTAGAACAGAAATGAGTATAATTTATAACCACTTGTTCGTCCCCAAGGCTATGGGTGAAGGAGGATGTTGACTTTTGGAGCCACTCACACTGACCAGAGGTTTGCTGGCTCCAGCCTCGCCAAGGACGCCCCGCTGACTCAGACAACCATGAGAACATTCGGTTCTGGAGACTGGGGGGCCAGGAAATAGAGCTCCCTCTCCAAGCCGAGCGCTCCCCCGCCCCGCGGCGGCAAGCGTGGCCCCAGCCCAGCAGCCGGGCAGCCGGGCAGCCGGGCAGCGCAGCCTCGCCTGGGAATTCATTAGAGACACAAACCCTTGAGCCCCGCACCTGCGCGGGCATCGGAAACTCTGGGAGTGGGGCCCAGCGCCCGTGTTTTAACAAATCGTCCAGGTGATTGGGATGCACGAAAAAGTGAGAACCGCTGTAATTCATTGAGCCGTAAAGTAAGAGAATCAGCAGCTGAAGGCCATAAGGTCCCCTTCCTCACAGATGAAGCCCATGCTGCAGAGCGTGGGCTTGTAGCGGGGGCGACTGGGCCTCCCGGGACCGAGCCACACACGGACAGACTTAGCCCTCGCGTGGGGAGCCCGGCCTGCCTCTGAAACCAGGGCACGGGGGGGCGGGGGCCGCCGGTGGTGCGGACTTCCTGCAGAGAGCCAGCTCCCTACAGGGGGAGGGGAGAGAAGCACGGGGTACTCCCCTCCTCTCCAAACTCACCGGTCAAGCAACTCAGCCCACCTGCCTGGAGAGGGATCAGGTGGGCCGAGACGCAGGAGTGTCGTGCTGAGTGCTGCACGATGCCCAAGGAGGGAGACGCCCCCCACCAACGCGTTCCTTAACACACTGTGTTGTGGACGATCAGTGACTGGAAGGGACCAGCTTTTCTCCCTTTTGGTTGCTACGCCCCCGTCAGCTTTGCCTGAGCAGGACCGGAGCCCAACACTTCCCAAGGGCCAAGGGGAGCCCTTCACAGTGGGTGTGGGCTGTTGGAGAAGGCGGCTTCTCCTTCCCACCTGTCTGTCTCAAGGACAGGCGTCAACTGCTGCTCTCTGCTAAACAGAGCCCGGGAGAAAAGCCAGCCAATGGGACGGACAAAGTGGGAGCTGGGTCCCTTGTCTCCTCACAAGTGGCTTGAGGAGGGTGCTTGGACTTGCGGTTCCCTGAATGCGGTTGTTAGCATCTGAAAGTAAGTCAGCTTCCTAACTCTCTCCTGCCTCTCCACGGCCCATTTTTACCATCCCCATGACCTTCCCCCGTAGCATGGAAGGTATGCTGCTCCCTTCCCTTGGCCGAAGGAGGAGAGACTCAGAGAACAGAAGGGATCTCAGAAATTATTCAGGGCAAACACGGCACTTGCCAGCAGAATCGGGCGCCGAAGGCTGGAGAGACACAGTCCGGCCCTGAGCCCCCATCAGAGGCCGAGCCGGCGTGCCCAGGTGTGAGACCACAGGTGGGAACTCCCCCACCCCCCACAGCCCCGTCAACAAGCTTGTGAAGCTTGGCCACACCGCATGCTCTGTAACGGGGCTTACTATTACCACGCTCTCACTGGGGCAACTGATAATTTGTCACGTATCTTTTTAAATAATCTGCCCCTCCCCCCGCCCCGTATCAGGGATCCTGGTTAGACTGTGTGTGTAGAAAGGTCTGGGCGGTGTTACCCCGCGGGAATTCGCGGTGGACACCAAGCCTTCTCGATCCGTGGCCCCCAAGCCGCAGGTTCTGAGGGATCTGTTAAAAGGTGAAGAACAGCTTGGGCACCCCCGTTCTGATGGTTATCTGACCAGCGGTTCGAAGGGCTCGACCACGTGATTTCCTCAAGCACTCAGTCCACTTGTTTCAGTACAGAAAAAGTAGTTTTTCAAATGCTGGCGTAGGACCGGCCACTTCCAGCCCCCACCTGCATCCCAGGTGCTGACAGGTTTTACGTTTCACTTGGACTTCGTTTATCATCGAGGAGGAGCCTGAGAAGCAGCAATCTGATGAGAAACCACAATGTATGTGATTCTCTTTTAAGTTCTAAAAATGCCTGATAACCAAAGATTTCAAATAAATTATGAGACCAGTTTGGGGAAAAATTCTCCTTGATAGGACAAACAGCATTTTACCTGCCAAATGAAGAGGTTATTTGCTTATGTGTCCCCTTTAGGAGGACACTGTTTCTTTTTTTAAAAAGATTTTATTTATTTGAGAGAGACACAGCGAGAGAGGGAACACAAGCAGGGGGAGGGGGAGAGGGAGAAGCAGGCTCCCCTCTGAGCAGGGAGCCCGATGCAGGGCTCGATCCCAGGACCCCGGGATCATGACCTGAGCCGAAGACAGACGCTTAACGACTGGGCCACCCAGGCACCCCAGGAGGACACTGTTTCTAAAACAACTTGACTCGGTACCCTTGAAAAACATGGGGGACAGATGCAAAATTCAGTATCATGGGGTGTATTTTGTGTGTTTTTTTCTGAAAATGTTTAAGAGGTAACTTTGCACCTGCAGGTGTCTGCCATATAATTGTAGCCCAAGACATTCTTGGAGGGACTGTTAACATAGCTCAGAAGGCAAACTGTCACCCGATCCCCTGAGCTTCAGTCCTTGGACATTCGAGCCACCCCAGAGCACCAGAAATGGTGCCCCTTAGTGATTTAATAATGCTGCTTCACACCCCAGCTCTGCCACCACACTCCTCTAGCCTCCTTTTCCAAACACCGGCCGACTCCATACTAACACTCTGTGAAATCAGAGAGGATGAGAACCGAACCCGGGGCCTTCTGTGAGGATGCAGAGTCAAGTGGAAAGGAATGCCCCAGGCTGATGTTAGAATGTATTTATTGCTACACGTATATACAATTATACAAACAGCCCAGACAGGAAAGGGAATGTTGTGTGGAGCTCTCTGGATTCCACAGATGTGCACAAGTAAACAGCTGTACGCCACAAAGTTTGCTCTCAGTTCAAAGCCAAAAATAAGTCACATACGTTTTTTGAAAATAGTGGAAAATTCTTGGAAATTCTCTCCCTGTATCCCTCCTTACAAGCTAGTCATGCAGAAAAAGGTGGGTTCTCAGAAGCTAATGCCTTCAGGCATCTCTTTAGGGGGTGGTGCCTTGAAGACAGGGTACAAGGGCTGCCGGCTTGGGGCGGCAGGGAGCAGGGCCGAAAGCCCCAAGTCCTGGCCCACCCTAAGGTCTGTCCCTAGGAAAGGCAGTCAAGAGGGGTTTGGAGAGAGACAGAATAGCAAGAAAGGGAAAACCAACAGTAAACTGAGACTCAGTGAAGAGAACCACCAGCAAGAGCCCTAGTGGAAGGAATGCTTGTCCATCTGGTTCCCGCTGGGATTCCGGATTCGGAACATCAGGCAGGTCTCGGTATGTCCTTATCCTACAGCTCGCCGTGTGTCAGATGCCAGGGACCTGCGTGAAAACAGACAGCCAACAGGAAGTCAGGCAAGAAAGAAGACTACACTTAAATAGGATCATACTAGGGCTGAAAAAGGCACGGCCCCAGACATCCCCCCACGTGTCGTGGGTAACACTTAGCCATGGTGGAGTGTGCTGCTGGATTGTGCAGCGGGGACAGAGAGCTCAGGATACGCAGGGAAGTACAGGCCGCACCAAAACACAGCGGGTTCCGCGGAGCCTACGCTCGGACCGTGGCCCCGCTACCACCCTGATCTCAGAGGGGACCTAACAGGGGATCTTGCAATGCTCAGACCCAGAATTGTGAGGTGGATCCGAGACCCTGGTAGAGACACACCCCTTTCATGTCACGGTTCCATAAACCGTTGTGACGGGAATCACAAGAGAGCCAGCCGAGCAGCCTGTGGGGCAGGCGCACCCAAGCGTGAGCAACCCTTATCTACCTCAGCTCTGCCTTCCCCACCTCGGGCCACTTCCCACTCAGGGTCCAGTGGGAGGGTCTTCAGATCGGGTCTAACACAGCCTCCAAGGCTCAAATCGCCTAGCACCTCAGGGAAAGGACAAGGCCTGAAGGATGAGAGCAAGAAGTCTGGGAGTCTGAACACACCAGACGACCAGAGGCCTTTGGGGCTGATGGGCAATGTGGATCCCTGCAACCCAAGGCTGTAGGATCTCTATCCCTGAAGAAACCAGTCAGCTCTGACTTGTCCGTGGCTATAGATGAGCCTTTAATGCCTCATCACCGTAATCCCATAGGCTGACTTCTGCTGGAGGAGCCCTAAGGATGGGGGGAGAAGGGCCGGAACCACTTGGAAGTCCCTGTCCTTCCTCCTGGGTCAACAGCATCGTAATCAGCCAGAGAGGGGCCCAGCAAGTTCTTCCAAGGCTGCCAACTTTGGGACATTTCAAGCTGAAGGATGTGGCGATTGCCAACTCCTTTGATCCTTGAATAAATTCATCTCTGGATAATTCAAAAATCTCTGTCATTTGATCTTGACTTTTCTGGTGAGTCATGCAGAAACTTTCTTTTCCTACTTCTGATGACAAGAGCAGAGAGTTAAGCTCACTCAAAGGATTCACTCTAAAAAAGCAAAAACATTACAGGTGGCAACCCATGAGGAAAACATTGCAAAACATCAAGTAAATTTTAAGTTGGGTTTTTTTTTTTTTTTTTTTTTACCCATCAGCAAACAAAATGGAAAGAGTTACATAAATTCCTGCAATGGAAGAAATGGTTTAAAGGCAAGTAGCTGGGAAGGCTGCTATTTGTGGCTATGTATGGAATGTTAAGAACATGTCTGAAGGAGGGATTTTAGCTCAGATCCCGGGAGTAAGACAAACTGGACTCTCCCATTTTATAGCGTCTACACCACTTTCAAAACGATGACGGATGGGCCTCACGCCCTTCACGTGGCCTTTGACACAGTGGCAATGTTTCGGTGATATCACAGAATGTCAGGGATGCTTGCAGGACCTTAAACTCATTTCAAAGCAATCCAAAATTCAAGGCCAAAGAAGCAAATCATTTCTAAACATTCCCACCCGGAACAGAACATCCATGATAACTTTTTATGTCACATTAAAAAAAAAAATCTAAAAGATAATATTGTTATTACAGACATTTATTCCACATCTTAAAGTATTACCTCAAATATATTCTCATACAGCTAGAGGTAGGTTTATAGAACTTGGGGAGGATTAATCGGCAATTTGGGGGAACTCAAATGTATCATTCAAGATCTACAAAGTAAACGTCATTGCTGTGGTTTTACTTAGAAATGGGATGGGTCAGAACCATCTCTGCCAAAGAAATTAAAGAATTTCAAAACGACCTGCTTCAAGGTAATCATGTTGATCCATGATTTTAAAGTATTTCCAAACTGAGATCAATGCAGAACACTAATGTATATATATATTCATTTTTAAGTATATCTGAATTCATCTTTGTTTATTTTTCATTCATTTTTAAGTATATCTGAATTTTTTTAGATAAGAAAAAGCCTCCCAGCAGCACACAGTGTCCTATGCGGGAACTTGTGCCATGATACTCATTCCACATCACAAAAGAACAGTCTAGAGTAGCATGTCCCATCAGTTCACATAGTTTACAGATAAAATCTCATTTTATCGACGTCAAAATCATCACATCGGAGGAAGATGTTCTTGACTGGCAGAAAGCCCAAGAGAGTTAAACAACTGAGAAAGAACCTGAGGGGGTGGAACTTGAAGCCATAATGGTGGGGGTTGTTCTGGGGGAGCTCCTTTGGGAATTCACGCCACTAGATTAAAGGCTCTGGGCTGTGGATGCACAAATTTGGATTTTATGGGGTCCTGCCAACATCCTGGCAGGTGTCATGGAAAGGTAGGCTGGCCCCAGCCGCCAGCTGTACTTACCCAGCGAGGGAGGGAGCCTTCTTCCTAACCGTTACATTTGCTTTATACCGCTTTGGCAAGAACGCATCTGGAACAATGCATACAGTTTGGGTCCCCACCTTTCAAAAGAGACATCAAGGGGTTAGGAAGCACTCAGCAAAAGAACACAGAAGGAAGTCAAATAGTGCAGAATGACAGGAGCACCCTTGTCATCCTGGATCCGGGAGGGCCTGCTGGGCAGGCAAAGGGCCAAAGCGATCTTCCTAAGTTTTAACTTTTTTTTTTTTTCCAATCCAGTCTTGAATCTCTGCTATTAATGTGGAAATAAGAATAACTTCAAATGTCCCTTTTAAATGGATGCTAGAATTCTAATAGTTGTTACAATTCCACACAAATGAATTGGTTTCACAAGAATAATGATGGATCTCAAAGTCATACACACCCAAGTTTTGTAAGTATTAGAATAACGCTGATCAGATTTTATATTTTATTTAAGGTTCCCTCGTGATTAATCTAGGCACTCCTAAAATGTCCTTTGGGCACCAACCACTTACAGGCCCAAAATTCGTGGTGGTGCCTCCTTTGAAATCAATAGTTGATGTCTTTTTCTTTTTTTTTTAAGATTTATTTATTTGAGAGAGAGAGAGAGCAGGGGGGAGGAGGAGAGGGAGAGAAAGTCCCAAGCAGACTCCACGCTATCTCCTCTGACACCCTGAGATCATGACCTGACCCGGAACCAAGAATCAGTCACTTAACTGAATGAGCCACCCACAGGACCCATTGCTTTGATTAAGCAAATTCTCAGCAGGCTACACCTGCCTGCCAAAAGACTGGGATGGGTTAAGACCAAGAACAGTAAAAACCACCTCCCCCACAGCCACGTGGCCCTGCGGTGATTAAAGAGGCCAGTGTCAGCCCTACAGTCCCCGGTCTGTCTTCGTCAGCTGATTTACCTGCCATTCTCAGGGATAGCCCTCAGAGACATCAAAAACGAGGTCGCAGTGAACTCTACAAAGAAACCACTAAACCAGCCAAGCTTATCCATGCATGAGTTCTCTGACCTAGGAGAGTGCTGCGTACGGTACTTTCTACGCTGTGGTTCAAGCAGTTGGAAATGCAGGTAATGGCGATCTCTGTCTTACTGATCAGTTATGTGCCCGAAGGGCATCTGTGGGGGGCTGTTTCCCATGGAGATCAATAGTAGTGCAGTGTCCAGGCAGTTTAACCCATGATGCAAAACTGAGGCTTTGCACTAAAATACAGTAGAAACCCCAAATTTGTCAAAGCTAGCAATAAAGGAACACATTATTAAGTTTTTTAAAACTTTTAAATTTTTCTGTAATACTTGAACTTGATGCTAAACTGGGCAGAATTAGATGATTAAGTAGTACTTGAAATTTGAGAACATTTTTATTTATTTATTTATTTATTTATTTATTTATTTGAGAGAGAGAGAATGAGAGAGAGAGAACACCTGAGAGGGGATAGGGTCAGAGGACAAAGCAGACTCCCTGCCAAGCAGGAAGCCCGATGCGGGACTCGATCCAGGGACTCCAGGATCATGACCTGAGCCGAAGGCAGTCGCTTAACCAACTGAGCCACCCAGGCGCCCGAGAGCATTTTTAAAGGGAACTTTAAGTATTTTCAAGGACTTTGAGGGTTAGCAGAGCTGGAACTTTATGTATCAGATTTCATTAAAAAATATGTGCTGTATTTTTTTTCTTTAGTCACCAGCATTACTTTTACCATGATTAACCATAATTGAGGTAGATTTACACTCATAAAACTAAGGAAGGAAAAAAGAATGATTTGCATGAGTATATCGAGGAAGTACGGAAGAGCAAGTGAAAAGGAGGATGGGAAATATAAGGGACAAGGGAGAAAACAGAATTAAATGATGGGTGTCACTGTTAACAGAAGAAACTAAGAAACTATATCCATATAGTTCCCTAAAAGAAACAGGAAGATATCAAGTCAGAAATTTCAAAGTGTGCCACCAGGTGGCACCATGAGATTAAAATAACTTGGTAGAAGACCCCAGCCCTGGAAGGGGAATGAGGGGGTCGATACCTATGAAGGGACAGGATTATTAAAAAAAGAAACTCTAGCAAAATAGGCATATGTATATAAAAGGAAGTTTCATTAACCTGATAAAGGGCATGAACCAAAAACCGAGAGCAAACATGTCCACGCAAATGTTAGAAGCAATCCTCTTAAATCAGAGACGAGTTGCCACTTAAGTCCAACATTGTATTGAACATGTCAGTCAAGTTAGCTCGGTAAGATAAGACAAAGAAATAAATGTTATAGGGATTGAGAAGACAGATTGAGAACTGACACTATTCGGCAGGTGACTATTTATGTAGAAAGCCCAAAAGACTTCACAAATTATTAGAAACAACAAGAACTAAGCAAGGTTCCTGAATATAGGGTCAGCAAACAAAAATCAATTTCATTTCTATATACCAGCCACAAATAGTTTTAAAATGTAACTCTTAGATGATGGTAAAAATGAAGATACTTAATAAGAAATCCAACAAAAGATACGTAGGATCTTAGGGCAAAAATGTACACTTTGCTGAACAGCATAAAGGAAGACATCAATAAATGGAGAATTAGAACATGTTCCTGACTAAGGATATTTAATATTGTACAGATGTAACTTCTTCCCAAATTAATCTAATTAATATTAATTATTAATACATTTCCAAACAAAAGGTTTTTTTCCTCATATAATTTATTTCTTTTTTGTTGTTGTTGTTAAGATTTATTTATTTTAGGGCACCTGGGTGGCTCAGTTGGTTAAGTGACTGCCTTCAGCTCAAGTCATGATCCCAGGATCCTGGGATCCTGGGATCGAGCTCCCTGCTCGGCCGGAAGCCTGCTTCTCCCTCTCCCACTCCCCCTGCTTGTGTTCCCTCTCACACTGTCTCGGTCAATTAAATAAATTAAAAAAAAAAATCTTTTAAAAAAAAGATTTATTTTAGAGAGAGAGAGTGAGCAGTGGAGAGTGGCAGAAGGAGAGGGAGAGAGAGAGTCTTAAGCAGACCCTATGCTCAGCACAGAGCCCCACGTGGGGCTCCATCTCACAACCCTGAGATCAGGACCTGAGCAGAAACCAAGAGTTGGATGCTTAACCAACTGCATCACCTAGGCACCCCCAATTTAAATGATTTCTAAAATTTATGTAGTACAAGGGGTGTCTGGCTGGCTCGGTAGAGTATGCGATTCTTGACCTCAGGGTTGTGAGTTCAAGCCCCACATGGCATGTAGAGACTACTTAAAATACAATAAAATTTATGGAGTAGAACGAAGGCCCAAAAGGAGTCAGGAGTTTATTATTAAAACAAGGTGGAGAAAAAAGAAAGCTCTACCAGATATGAAGACTTGTTATAAAGCTAAGGCTACAATTAAGACAGAATGGTATGACCCCTGGAACAGAACAGAGACTGCACATGTAGATCCTTGACATAGGTAAGAAGTGGTGATGCCTCGGGGTGCCTGGGTGGCTCAGTTGGTTAAGCAACTGCCTTCGGCTCAGGTCATGATCCTGGAGTCCCGGGATCGAGTCCCGCATCGGGCTCCCTGCTCAGCAGGGAGTCTGCTTCTCCTTCTGACCCTCCCCTCTCTCATGCTCTCTCTCTATATCTCATTCTCTCTCTCAAATAAATAAATAAAATCTTAAAAAAAAAAAAAAAGAAGTGGTGATGCCTCAGTGGAAGAGGGATGGACTGTCAAATCAAGTATTAGGACAACTGGTCATCTAGCTAGAAGAAAAATGAATCATACTTCATACCATACCCAAAGTTACTTCTAGCTGGACTACAGACCCAAGTGTAACAATAACAAAACATTTAGAAGAAAACAGAAAAACTGCAGAATACCTTCATGACCTCAAGGAAAGGAACAATTTCTTAAACAAGATACATACCAAAAGACTGCCAGAAAATCATAAGAAAAAAGATTTATAAATTAAGCTACAATAAAATTTAAATTTTTATCCATCAAAAAACCATAAAAATGTGAAAAGATGAGGTACAACTTGGAAGGAGATAACTGTAAAACATTTTAAGTGTCAAAAGATTAATAACCTTCTGTGAAGCAATTAGACCAAGATAAAGAAGGTAATAGGAAACAAGCCAAAAAAAAATAGTCATTTCAAGGAAGAGGAGACATGAAAGGCCCATAAATATGAGAAAAAACTCTCAATTGTATTAGTAATCAAGAACATGCAAATTAAAAGCACAGTATGATACCATTTTAAACCTATCAAACTAGCAGAAGTTTAAAAATTCTAGTACTATCACACATGTAGTAAAGATGTGAATGTACCTTTACTTTAGAAAGTAACTTGATGGCGGGCGCCTGGGTGGCTCAGTTGGTTGAGCGACTGCCTTCACTCAGGTCATGATCCTGGAGTCCCAGGATCGAGTCCCACGTCGGGCTCCCTGCTCATCGGGGAGTCTGCCTCTCTCTCTGACCCTCCCCCCTCTCATGCTCTATCTCATTCTCTCTCTCAAATAAGTAAATAAAATCTTTAAAAAAAAACAAAAAGAAAAAAGAAAGTAACTTGATGGCTACATAGTCAAGTTGAAAATGGACGTAGCCTGTAAGTGAATAATTCCCCGCCTAGGTCTCAGCCACAGAGATTCTACTGCTCACATTCACTAGATACATGTACAAAACTATATCTATATTGTTTGTAAAAAATACTAGAAACAAGACAAATGTCCATCATCAGGGGAATGGATAAATTGTAGGACACTCATAAGGTAAACAGACTCGCAGCAGTGAGAATGAATCACTGCTATAGTCAGCAAAATGGATGTGTGTCCGTGTGATAAACTACATGAAGTTCATATTCATGCAAAACTAGGTATCACATAAACCAGACTTCATATTGCTTGTGGCTACAAACAATGTAAAACTCACAGGCAAGGTTGACGTGATAGAGGAGGGCTACCGAATGTCAAAGTCACTGGCAATGTACTGTTTTTAAAGCCGATACATGAGGGGCACCCGGGTGGCTCACTCAGTTAAGCATTTGACTCTTGATTTCGGCTCAGGTCATGATCTCAGGGTGGTGAGATCGAGCCCTGCATCAGGCTCTCACTCTCCCTCCGCCCCTCCCCCCACAAAAAGAAACCCTGGTACATGAGTATTTTATATATACACAGACCCTTTACAACAGGGGTTTGAACTGTGCAGGGCTACTTACAGGCGGATTTTTTTAATACAGTCCAGTACTGTAAACGTATTTTCCTTCCTTATGATTTTCTTCTCTCTAGCTGATTTTACTGTAAGGACACAGTATGTAATCTACATAACATATAAGATATGTGTTAAATGACTGTTATTGGTAAGGCTTCCACTCAACAGTAGGCTCTTAGTAGTTAAGTTTGGGGGAGTCAGAAGTTGCACATGGATTTTCAGCTGAGCAGGGGGCGGGCACCCTGAGCCCCCATGTTGTACAGGGGTCATCTGTATAATATTATAACATGTATATTCCTTTATATTTCTCCTAGGCACATTTCTTTCCCTAACACTGTGGTAAAACATTCTCTAGTTTTTAAGTGTTTAAAATAATCAGAAATCGGGCGCCTGGGTGGCTCAGTTGGTTAAGCCACTGCCTTCGGCTCAGGTCATGATCCTGGAGTCCCGGGATCGAGTCCCGCATCGGGCTCCCTGCTCGGCAGGGAGTCTGCTTCTCCCTCTGACCCTCCTCCCTCTCATGCTCTCTGTCTCTCATTCTCTCTGTCTCAAATAAATAAATAAAATCTTTAAAAAAAAAATAATAATCAGAAATCAATGGAGGAAAAATACTACGATAGGAAATTAATAGATTTGGTACCAATTATCTTTGTTAAACCATTAGAATTTTGAAGGTCTCCAAGAAACCACCTAGGTAGAAGAGTCAATAGTTACTCTAAGGACACTGAGTAAAAGCAACCACGTTATTCCCAGTGTTGGGCACTCTCGCGGCTGAGTCGGTGCTTCTCACGAGGGGTCCCAGCACAGTAGCATCAGCCTCGCCTGCTAAAAATGCAAGTTCCTGGACCCCACCTGGACTCACTGAATCACAAACTTGGGGAGGGGGTCCTGCAATCAGCATTTTAAACAAACTCTCCAGGTGATTCTGATGCATGCTAGTGAGAACCACTGCTGAAAAACAAAACAGTAAAACAAAGAACAAAAAACTTTTCCTTCCAGCAAAATAAGACCCCTCTATGATCAAATAAAATTCTTGACAGCCAGGAAAACCACACCATTGGCCTTTGGAAAACATGACTGATTTTCAAATCCTTTAATTTCAGGGGTCATCAAACCATGGCTCATGGACCAAATCCAG
The DNA here is from genome assembly GCF_002201575.2 of Neomonachus schauinslandi. Lineage (NCBI taxonomy): Eukaryota > Metazoa > Chordata > Mammalia > Carnivora > Phocidae > Neomonachus > Neomonachus schauinslandi. Next base: position 103,781,359 of record NC_058413.1, on the reverse strand, counting down.
CCCCCCACCTGTTTTTTGTAGAGACCATGATTTGTAACATACATTTTTTTTAATTGAGAATATTTCGTTAATACATAAAAATTAAATGAAATTCAGATTACAGTGTCCATACATAAAGTTCTTTTTTAAAAAGATTTTTATTTATTTGAGAGAGGGAGGGAGAGAGAGGGCATATGAGTAGGGGAAGGAGCAGATGGGGAGGGAGAGAGACAAGCAGACCCCACACGGAACACAGAACCCCAGGGGAGCTCAATCTCAGGACCCTGAAGTCATGCCTGCAGCGAAATCAAGAGTTTTAAGCTCAACGGACTAAGCCACCCAGGCACCCATGCATAAAGTTTTATTCGAAGGCAGCCTTGCTCATTCATTTACATATGCCTATATTTGGCTCCTTTTATACTACATTAGCAGAGTTGTGTCATTGTGATAGAAATATTTGGCTGGGTGGCTCAGATGGTTAAGCGTCTGCCTTCAACTCAGGTCATGATCTCAGGGTCCTGGGATGGAGCCCCGCATCACCGCTTCTCCCCTGCTTGTGCTCTTTCTCTCTGACAAACAAAATCTTAAAAAAAAAAAAAAAAAAGAAAAAGAAAAAGGAAACTATTTGGCCTACAAAGTCAAGAATATTTATTATCTGGACCTGTACAGAGAGTTTGCCAACTTCTGCTTTTATTCGATAATTAGAATCTACCAATCTGAAAGCAAAATCCAGGTGATCATAGTGATTTCTTTTAAAAATACAATTTTCACTTTAATTCTGCAGGCAAAAATCTAAGAGCTCAAAGAATCATAAGGAAGGTAAAATCAGATCCATTTTTATCTACAAAGTACATCAAATAACCCACATAGAGCATCCGGAAAATGTTATTAATGATGCTTTCTCTCTTCAAACATCCTAACAAGTGACAAAGAAGTGACTGGTGAATTTTAATGAAACACTGTCATGCTGAATTCTGAAAGCTAATTTAGTAATCCCCTCCTGCAGACCTTCACTCAGGTGGTTAACTTCACCTGTAAGCCTGTCTTGAATGCGGTACACGGACTGCATTTCTTGGGCTTTCCTCTCTTCCCCGGATGGCAACTCTCCCGACAAGAGCCTTCTTCCCTCTGATCCTTTTAGCTCTTATCACAGGACCTACTCATTGAGCTCCTGAAAATTTTATTCAATGCCTGCTGCGTGGCTGAAGCAGCCTATTTCTATCCATACTCATCTTCACTTCTCAGATTCACTTTCCTCTGGATGTCTGAGATCCTTTGAGCATAGATCCTTCTTTTGATTTCCAAGGCTTTAACACTCAACAAAAAGAAAAGGATGCTTTCTCACCCCCACAAGAGTAAATCATGTATTTCAACTTTAAGTGATATTCACCTTATCTTGAAAATGAGAGCACTAAACTCTTGGCAGGTTGGTGTTAGTAGCCCACACAAAACAACTGAAGAAATAAGTCTGGTCTTCAACTTTGTGGGGTTTGATCATCAGGTCACTGTTACTCTGTATTCAACTTCATATTTAAAGCATTCTTCTTTGGGCTTTAAATTAATGGCTACATCCTCTTTGAGCCATGCAGACAAGAATATCCACCAAGGGGCACCATCACATAAACATATCTCACTTGGGGAAGTGGTGTTTTGTAGTTAGAAGGATGTGGGCTTCCGAAGAAAACCAAATGAAATGTGGTTGCCTTTAGGCAGCTGATTCACCCGTAAAATGGAATCACACACCCACCTTCAAGGACAGCTGGGACATTTAGGACATCTTTGTGTGCATCAGGGAAGGTATCCTTTCCTCCAGGCAGTTGCGACCCTGTGTGGCCCCAGGGTACGTGCTTGCTGAGTTGTGTGCACACTGAATTGACACTTGTCCCTGCGCTTCTGCCCGAAGACTTCTGTGAGCTGTGATCTGGCTCCTTTCCAACTTCATCTTACACGACACTCTCCTCTGGGCTCACTCAGCTCTGGATATACACTGCCATCCTTTCTGTTCCTTCAACAAGTCAAGCCCTTTCTTGCCTCTTGTCTTTGCATATGCTGTTCCCTCTACCCGGAATGCTTTAAAACAAAGATTGTAAATTGGTGTCCAGTGGGCCACTTTTGGCAAGCAAATACATTATTTGGTTTACAAAACATTTTCTAGGGGCACCTGGGTAGCTCAGTCGGTTAAGCGTCTGCCTTCAGCTCAGGTCATGATCCCAGGGTCCTGGGATCGAGTCCCACATGGGGCTCCCTGCTCAGGGAGGTGTCTGCTTCTCCCTCTGCCCCAACTGGTGCTCGCTCTCTCTCTCTAATAAATAAGATCTTTAAAAAAATTTTTTTTCTGAAATTTTTGAAATAGCTGACATGTAAAATTTAGGAGATTTCACATAAAAATTGTATTTCAACCTAATGTCTCAAGCATTATTCTTTGAATGTTCTTTTTTTAAAAAGCTGCTTTCTGGCTTGTTTTGGAAAACCAGCAGGTACAGCAGCAGTGGGCCTACTGCATCTGAGACGCTGCTGGGCTCCATAGAGCACGAGATTTCTGGTGATGCACCAGCCCAAGGCCCAGGGCGCTCCTTTGATCCCTCCCACGTTTGCATTTACCATCCTGATGTAAATAAAAGAAAGGAAGAAGCTCGCCTTCTCTTCTTTCAGGGGGTAACTTACATGCCACCTCCTAAAGAGGCTTTTTCTGACCTTCCTATCCCTAGTTATCCTCATATTCTCCCCAACTCAGTCACTTGTTTCATAGTATTGATACAAATTTGCTGTTTTTATAGGTCAAAGACGTTGGAGAGTGGCAATTTCACATAATTCAACCTAGTTCGCACACTTTTAATTACTCTGCTTGTGTTTCATGTATTTCTATAGAAAGTAAGTTCATGAGGGTAAGGATCTAGTCTTACTGACTCTTACATTCTCAAAGACCAATATGTACATGATGCCTGCCAGGTACCAGGTACCAAAATATCTGGATGAATAAATGCAAGGACTCATCCCACCAAAAGTTCCTTAGCAGCTCCAGAACATACACAAAACCCATTTTCACCTATCCTGCAGTCTCTAGAATTAGCCCAAGTTAGAAGTGGACTTTCCTAACCCACACCCCAGGGCCGTCCTGCCACTACTCAGCACTGCCCCCTACTCGGCTCTAGAGCAGGCTTTAGTCCCAGACTTCAGCCCCTGCCCACAGCTGATGCCCCTAGTTCTAGCATTAGAAAGGATTCCGAAGGCGTGACTTTTCCTGGAACCCCTATGCAAACAGCATTGAGACCGCCACTGGACATCCACTGAGATGTCCCCTCAGCCTTAAACGGAAACCTGGGGGGAGGGGGAGTTGGTATTCGTTCCTGAGGGAACTGCTGACAATCACCATCACCTCTACGGGCCTGCAGATGTCCGCAAGAGGCCGGCTGCTGCCTAGATCTTCGTATGTGTTCTCTTGTCTGCTTGGCTCGTTGTCACACTCTTAACTCTTCAGTTTCCTTCTCCAGACTATGAATCTTTGAAATTATCGATGAATCCTCAAGATTCAAGTACTTAACAAATGTTTAATGACTAAAATTATTTGAGTAGGTTCAATCATTCAAGTGCCACACGGAGCATCCCCAGAAGCTGTAAACATGGACACAGATGTTCATTTGCTAGACATCACCTCTGGGACTTGAGCGGGGTGTGGCGGAGGGGCACACCGGTGTCAGCTTCAGATGTCTGGAGGTGACAGAGGACACTGCCAGGAAGAGCATTTTCCTGCTGTATGCATAGGTTTGTGGGAATGCATTCCAGAAGACACTGTGCAGTTCAGTGGGAAAAATAAGGGGACAGTGCTCCTTTCAATTATTTTCCTGTTGCAAAAACCAGTGTACACTTTAAATCCTGTGACGCTGGCGGTGACGCATGCCGCCCACATCCCTGCCGTGGAGTGACTGTGCAGCTGTTGTACTCTTCTATACTAAACCCCGTCTCTCTCCTTACACTGCACCCTTGGGAAATTTCATGGGACATTCTACCAGCATTCCAAACTTAAGCTGTCCAAAAAGAAACGTCAGGGGCACACGCACAACTGCTTCCTCTCATGGTTTTCTAGGCTTCATGGCTCCACCTTCTGAAGCTCAGACTTCATACTTCTATGAACAGACAATTCCACCACAATCGCTCTTTTTATGCCTTCGTGTATTTGTATATGTAGTTCCTTCTATCTGGACAGTCTTCCAATCTTTGTCCCCGATTAGGAACAACCCGATTCTTGAAAGACTTGGCTTAGGGACCATCTCTTCCCTGGAAGCCTCCAGCAAAATTAGGTGCCTTCCTTTGGAGCTCCCACACTTCCTCCTGTTCACTTAGCAGATACGGCAGAGCACCGACCACGTGCCCGTCATTGCTCTGGGCACGGAGCACCTACCGCTGTGCCGAATTCCTGCCTTCGCGGAGCGTACATTCCAGCAGCAGAAGGCTGACGATAAATGATGCAGACAGTCCCTGACTTACTGAAACACATTCAGTAGAAACCACACTTCAAAATTTGAATTCTGTAGTGTAGCAGAATTCCCCTCCTCCCCCATGACGCTAGGCAGCCCCACGATCATACTGACGACCGTCCTGTACCCAACTATGCTGTCCTTACCTTCAGTGTAGTATTCAGCCAATTACATGAGGTAGGCAACATTCTATTATAGAGTAGCTTTGTGTTAAACAACTTTGCCCAACTGCAGGCTAATGTAAGTGTTCTGAGCTGTCTGAGGTCAGCTAGGCTGAGCCAAGATGTTTGCCAGCTTAGGTGTATGAAATGCATTCTTCACTTAGGGTATTTTCAACTTACAATAGGTTTATCAGATGTAACCCATCGTAAGTCGAGGAAGATCTGCATATAAACAAATATAAACATATAGTATGTTAGATGATAAATGCTACAGAGAAAGATAATGGAAGGAATGTCTAGGGAATGCCGGGAAAAGTCAATTTTAAATAAAGTGGTAAGGGAAGGCCACGTGAGGGGACATTTAAGCAAAATCCTGGAGATCACAAAGAAATAAATTATAAAAAATATCTGGGGGAAAAAGGCATACCAAGCTGAGGTAATAAGAGCCCTGGCTAGTTTAAAGATTAAGAAGGGAGCCAGTTGACTTCACTTTAGTGAAAGAAGGGGAAATCAGTGAGGTCCAAGAGGAACAAGGTACCAGGTCCTGGGCTCTGGACACCACTGAGAAGATTATGGCTTTTAGTCTGAGATGGAAAGCCCCGAGGATTTTGAGCAGAAGTGGTAGGGTCTGACTTCCCTTTTTAAGGCTGCTGTCTTAACAGACTAGAATAGAAAGAGAAGAATCAAGAAAACCCATCAGAAGGCTCTAGCAACAATGCACACAATCCTGGAGAATGGAACAGGGTGACAGTTGTGGAGGATGCATTAAGTGGTCATATTCTGGAATATATTATGTACTCTGAATGTCGGGCCAACAGGTTTTGGTTGGGTTGGGTGTGGGTATGAGAGAAAGAGAAGAGTAATGTATTCAGTCAAGGTTTGGGCCTGATTCACTGAAAGAATGGACTTGCCCTCCACTGATTGAGAAGAGGATGGAGGCAGGAACAAGCAGGGGCAGCAGAAAGAGCAATGGAAAATGGTGACCACTACAGACTTCCGGGCCCTTCTGAGAAATCAGCCTAGAATTTAGTGTGAATCTCATGGAAAAAGGAGGAGAGGGAGGCCACAAACCACGAAGATCAATGTTTCTTCTAACATAAAATATTATTAGCACTTTTGAAAGAAACCTAGGCTCTATACCCCCACACCCAATTATTTGTGGCCCAAGAAAATCATTTAAGAACTAGGTCAAAGTTTATAGGCACAAGAGCAATATCTGAAAAGAAAGTTCTGAAATCAAAGGACATTTTCCTAACTTCAGAAAGACCACGTTAGCACACTAAGAGAAGACTACACATACATTGTAGCTTAGAAGATGTTCAAAAAACACTAAGCTGATCTACCTCCTTAAAACTAAAAAAAACCTCGCGGCATCAAATTTCTTTGTAATACTTTTATTACTCTTTGGTGTCCTGCTAAAGTACCTTATATCACTAAGTGTTTTACAATGACCTGAGCTTGTCGTTTGCTGTTTTAACAAAAGTAGACAAATACAAACTTGAACCACTGAGGATGTGGTGGCAATCAAAGGAAATTAGGAACCAAAAAGCCACCAATGTACATTCAGAAAACCCTACCCTGTTGATTTTTTAAGTAACATTTTCTGACTACAGAATTTGAAGAAGTCAGAAAAGTTTTAATTATTGGCAGATCTTTCTCACTTGGGCCCCCAAAAGTTAAATGTTAAGACCATTATAGCTGGGTCGCCTACCTGTTAAGTACACCTGATATACAGAAATCCAATTAATGGAGAGGAGAAGTTCTATTTTCCTATTAAAGGTACTTCCATAAGCACATATTACTATTCAAATTTGTTCAATGTAAAAAGGACACCCACAACATTTAAGTAAAAAATAATTTCCTGCAATTTTGGAATACCTAAAATACAAAAAAGATCTTATGTCAACTTACCTCATCCCCTAGGCTGTAGCACAACTCCTTGGAATCAAACACAAGCAGTGTTTGTGCATGAATACAAGACAGTATTGTTTATAACGGCAAAGGGTTGGTAAAAACGAAAATGTTCACCCGCAGCTATGGAGCTTCTGAACAATGAAATGCTGCAGTATTTCTGCACTGATAGGTGATGATTTCCAAAATACAGTGCACAGTGAGAAGTGCACAACCATGTGTGCAGAAGGCTCGGACGTATGTGAGCCACAGTAAGTACGTAAGACGCGCATGCTTCTACACGTCCAGGTCGCCTCAGGCAGGAGGTGCAGGTGGAAACTGCGACCTCTGGGAGGAGCTGGAGGAGTAGAGGACCCAGAAAGAAGTCTTACTGTTTGTTTAGTGCTATCCTACTCTATCTACTGACTTGTGCCATGTTTCACCTATCACTTATATTTTTTAAATTCTAATGATTTAACTCTTTAAGTCTGTAGTCACAGTAGCTAAGCAGCATCTACAGTATAAAGTACCCTTAGAATTTGGCAACTTCAACATGGTAACACTGGAAGCCAATGAAAAAAACACTTTTCCTAAAAATATTTGTAATTTTTTAAAAATATTTTTTATTTATTTATTTGACAGAGAGAGACACAGTGAGAGAGGGAACACAAGCAGGGGGAGTGGGAGAGGGAGAAGCAGGCTTCCCGCCAAGCAGGGAGCCCGACGCGGGGCTCGATCCCAGGACCCTGGGATCATGACCTGAGCCGAAGGCAGACGCTCAACGACTGAGCCACCCAGGCGTCCCTAAAAATATTTGTAATTTAATACCACTTTTCTAGTTTTTTAAATTTTTTTTTCAAAGATTATTTATTTATTTATTTATTTGAGAGAGAGAGAGAGAGAGAAACAGCATGAGAGGGGATAGGGTTAGAGGGAGAAGCAGGCTCCCCGCTGAGCCGGGAGCCCGACGTGGGACTCGATCCCAGGATTCCGGGATCATGACCCGAGCTGAAGGCAGTCGCCTAACCAACTGAGCCACCCAGGCGCCCCTAGTTTTTTAAATTTTGCTTAAGCATGGTGAAAGTTTTTTTTTTTTAATAGGAAAGGAGGGAACTGACAATAACTTGACCATTTTAGTGCTTAAGAAGTCTCCAAAGAAAAGTAACCAAAAAATCCTGAAATACCTGTTTTCTGATGGCTTTGCTATGATACAAGCTATTGTCATTATAAATTTACAAAACTCAACACAATTAACCAGAGTTTCAGAAGAAAATTCTACCCGGGGCGCCTGGGTGGCTCAGATGGTTAAGCGTCTGCCTTCGACTCAGGTCATGATCTCAGGGTCCTGGGATCGAGTCCTGAGTTGGGCTCCCTGCTCCTTGGCTCCAGAGCCTGCTTCTCCCTCTGCCTCTCTCTCTCTCTCTGTCTCTCATGAATAAATAAATAAAATCTTTTAAAAAAAAAAAGAAGAAGAAGAAGAAGAAAATTCCACCCGTACTGCTTGAGGTAATATGTATCCTAATATTTACTTAAAAAAAAAAAAAAAGTTTTGTAGTAAAAAATGCTAACTTGATAGCAAGTTAAATACAGTAGTTATTAACAGGGCTATGAAAACTTTCATTAATATTAAATTATGTGTCAATACTGGCCACTCTAATATAAACCATTATTAATAAGGTTGCTTATATTCAATAAACTGTCATTATAAGAAAATCGGACACACTTACATTGGATATTAACGAATATGCAACTCCTCAGTGGCAGAGAACCAAGCTAACAAATCTAAGTATTAGCTAACCTGCCTTGTGATGAATGTATAACCTTCCCTGCTCCCCACGCTGCTGTAATTTTACAAATGGAGAAAACACTTCCCGGCCAGATCACTCAAGTCAATATCATGCTTCTTGTTTGCTAATTAGCACCTACTAAGCAACCTCTAACTCAACTCCCAACTAACTTCCGCACATTTTATTGCACCTTTTCTTCTGCTATTTACTACTTGACTTTCTACATCTCAGTTTGGGCCCATGTCTCAACTCCATGACTCCACTTCAATTTACACAACAGAGTCAAAGGCTCTCCGCCATCCCCCAAACAGTGCTTTACAGAAACAGTAACCACTCTGCAAATCCCTGGCAGAGTGAATGGCAGTATGAATGCGTAAGTATATATGTAATAGTTTTACCACTTTATGGAAAAAAAACATACTGCCTTGTCTCCCACTCGGCATTCCTTTCGTAACACCATTAAACTGAAAACCTTTTAAATTTCTCATGTCTAAGGCCTAAAGCACAATGGCTCAAAAATAAAAGACAGTAGAGAACATTTTCTTACCTGAAGACACCAGACCAGTAATCTAGAAGATATAGTCGCTTCCAGTCTTCCTAATGCTTGAGAACACCCCAAAAATGTTAATGCCAATAATCCCCCCTAAAGATGCAAAACTGCTTTTCCAATGAATACATTTTCTACACATTTTGATGCAGAGCCTTTAATATAGTCTGTGTCTATATGTCTATGTCTCCCAAATTATAAACATCCTTAAAGCATCAGTTTATACTGGACTGGAATGTGGCCCAGCACATTAAACTAGATTATAAAGTATACAGATGATAAGGTTCTGGGTTCTCATTCCACGGTTTACTATAAACACTGTTTGATACCACATTTGCAAATACTATTTAAAAAGTAAACACAGCACTGAATTATGATTTCCTTTTGCATACACTGAAAGATTTAATGTCGTCTGATAGAAAGTACTTTTAAACACACAAATTGAAAAGTTGTAATATTCTACATTTAACCTACAATGGTAAGGTATTATATCTTAAAGTGGGTGGAGGAGGAAAACCATCCACTTGTAACTTAGACTACCAAAAGATTGTATTTACTTACATTCAAAAACTTTTATGGCCTATAAATTGAGAAGTAAGTTGTATTAGGAATTATCTGGGGAAAACAAGAAAAAACAAAAAGGAAGAAAAATCCTAATGTTATCATTTGGGCATAAGCAGATGAATCAAGTCCTACCTCTAGCAAAAGCCACATTGATGAAGCATACTCAAATCTTAACTTTTAAAATCTCAACTTCTGGGATGCCTGGGTGGCTCAGTCAGTTAAGTGTCTGCCTTCAGCTCAGGTCATGATCCCAGGGTCCTGGGATCGAGTCCCGCATCGGGCTCCTTGCTCAGTGGGGAGCCTGCTTCTCCCTCTGCTGCTCCCCCTGCTTGTGCTCTCTCTCTCGGGCAAATAAAATCTTAAAAAGAAAAAAAAAAAAAGTAAAATCTCAACTTTTAAAAACCTACAGAAATTTCCAAAGTAAGTTGTTCAAAGCTGTCACAGCCAGTGAATAGTTGCATGTGTATATTCTGAGATAATCTTCACGGAGTTGTTTTGGTAAGTAATACAACCCCTTCATAATGATCTGAAAGAACTTTTTTTCTAACTCCTTAAAACTTATTTTTAAAAATCTTTTAAGTTTCTTCCAGTCACTACATTATCAAGACCAACTGGATGCAGAAATGATATTGATGCAACAATTGTGGTAAGCATACTCTGCATTAATAGTTTTCTTCTTCTTTTTTTTTTTTTTAAGACTTTATTTATTTATTGGAGAGAGAGAGAGCATGAGCTGGGGGAGGGTCAGAGGGAGAAGCAGACTCCCTGCTGAGCAGGGAGCCCGATGCGGGACTTGATCCCAGGACTCCGGGATCATGACCTGAGCCGAAGGCAGACGCTTAACCGAATGAGCCATCCAGGCGTCCCTGCATTAATAGTTTTCAGCTATAAACAAATATTAGTGATTCAAAGTATATGGATAATAACCTTGGTCAGGCATTACACTTTGGGGAAGACAATGCATCTGTAATCTAAGTGTCTAAATCAGGTTCCAGAGAAATATGCTGAAACAGACCATCTAATTCAGAACTCTGAAACTGCTTAATAAAACTAGAGTACAGGGGCGCCTGGGTGGCACAGTAAGTTAAGACTCTCGGTTTTGGCTCAGGTCATGATCGCGGGGTTATGAGACTGAGCCCAGCATCGGGCTCTGTGCTCAGTGCAGAGTCTGCTTAAGACTCTCCCTTTCCCTCTGGCTCCCACCGCCGCACGCGCTCTCTCTGTAAAATAATAAATAAAATAATACATCTTAAAAAAAAACAAAACAAAACTGGGAGTACAAGAGATTGTAAGACCAGGAATTAGCACTCAGAATCCAATCCATTTGTTCTCAAATGTCTTTCATTTCTGGTTCTCTTTTTGTGCCACTGAAGAACCTCCTTCCACAAGGTCACGGATAAAAGATTACAAACAGAGGTCTTAACTGTCCCCAAAGAGATCATTTGGAAAATAAGAAGAAAAAATATTAACTACACATAGCAAATATGAGAGTAAATTACATCTAGGTATTTCCTTTAAGTTCTCAGAAGGCAGTAATGTAATTCTTTACCATGACCACAGCCTTTCTGCAGGCTGATTACCACATATGAAGTTCTTTATTAAGCCTTCCTTTTATTCCACACTCTCTAGTACACCTTACACAGCAGCATGAATTCTCCTCTGGAGCAAAGTTTAGTTATTGTTCCCTTAGTAACTGCATTCCCAAAAAGCACCAGATGTCTTCAAATCAAACTAAAACTACCTCAGCACAGGATTCAGGGCTTCCTAAATCCCTGGCCCGGCCCACCCTAGCTTCACCATCCTGTTCTCTGTGCACAGTGAAATCACATTTCCTATCCCAGTCAAGACAACCCACTCTTTATAGACTCTAACCACTGTACAAAATCATTCTCTGCCTTGCCTCTTTTCAGTAATACCTTCATCAAAAAATGTTTTTCTCTTTAAAATCAATGAACATTAAAGGCACAGGCAACAAAAGAAAATATAAGTTGACGTCATTAAAATTAAACGCTTTTGCGCAACAAAGGACACTATCTAATAGCATGAAAAGACAACCCACAGAATGGAAGAGAATATTTGCAATTCTTTTATCGGGCAAGGGATTAATACCCAGAATGCATAAAGAACTCCTAGAACTCAAGAACAACCAAAAACAAACAACTCAATTTAAAACTAGACAAAACACAAACACTTCCACAAAGAAGGTATACATCTGGTGAATAAGCACATGAAAAGATGTTCAGTATCAGAGAAATGCATCATAGGGAAATGATCAAAATTGCAAGGAGATACCACTTCACCCACTAGGATGGCCATTCTCCAAAACAAAAAATAACAATTGTTGGTGAGGACGTGGAGAAACTGGAACCCTTGTGCATTTGCTGATGGGAATGTAATATGGTGTAGTTGCTGCACAGATAATATGGCAATTCTCAAAAAATTAAACATACGATGATCATGATTCAACAATTCTACTTCTGAATATGTACCCCAAAGAACTGAAAACTGGGGCTAGAACAGATATTTGTGTACCAGTGTACACAGCAGCACTGTTCACAATTCAAAATGTGGAAACCATCTAAATATCCACTGACTGACGGATTTAAAAAAATGTGGCATATATATATATACACTGGGATATTATCCAGCCTTTAGAAAGAGTGAAATTCTGATACATATAACATGGATAAGCCTTGAAAACATTATGCTAAGTGAAGGAAGTCAGACACAAAAGGACAAACGTTATGAGTAACCTAAGTTGTCAAATTCAGAGACAGAGAAAGTAGGATTGTGATAGTAACCAGGGACTAGGAAGACAGAGGAATGGGAATGAGTGTTTTAAGGGTACAGATTCTGTTCGGCATGATGAAAAAGTTCTGGAGATGAATAGGGGCGACAGCTGTACAACATGAATGTAGTTAATGTCATTAAATGGGACACTTGAAAATAGCTAAGATGGTAAATTTTATGTTATATATATTTTAACAAAAAAATGAAGATTAAAATGAAAACTGACTCCATGAAACTTCTCAACATTTAATACAAATATTACGAATTCCTATGCTTGACTGGTTTGTCAGTAGGATATAAAATGAGTTTTACTATAAAGTTAGAAAAACTTTTGCAATTAGGCACTTTTTAAAAGATATCTTTAAATACAGTGTTTAAAATCTGACCTATGCAATAAAAATTAAGTAATTTATCAGATAATAAGCAAACTTGAAAAACTCTACTCTGTATTCTTATTCTCACCCTTATTCGTTAATTTCTTCTACTCATCTTTATGTTGTAGTTTCTGTCAACATACAATTTTACCTTTTATCCAAAATAGCTAAAATTTTAAAGTAAACAATTACATAAATGGAGTGATGGTATATAGGATTCCAGTGCTAGCAGCAACTTGAATTACATAGACTTTTCAGTATAAACCAAAGGAAAGGGAGGGAGGAGGTATTACCTTCTAAGTCTAAAACATACATGCATTTCTAGGTCTAACACATAAGACATTTTAACTTGAAAAAAATTAAAAGGGATAGCACAGCATACGTTATAACATAGCAAAGAATTTCACATAATAAATCCATGTTTTATCAAAAGGAACTTTTCCAAGGGTCAATCTCAGAGATTCTGATGCCGTATTATCACTAGGAAGACAGACATTGGCTCTTTAGATTTAGTCAACAGCAACGAAAACCAGTGTAACTACTTTTAGGAGTCAACGAAATGACATGCATAAATATCAAAGTGAAGCTTAATTTTTTAAATGATCATTAAATAAAAGTGAACAATTGGAACCAAGTAATAAAAATAATACATGGATGAAAGCAACTGACTTCATATAAGCACGGAGGAATCTGGGCATACAAATAACATGAATCAACAAAGTGATGCTGCCATCGTAAAAGAAATCTAGTATTTTATCAGATTAATGCAACTGATCTAAGAGGTAAGATAAATTAGTATTGAACTTCCACATTTTAAGATAGGCCAAAACAAAGAGTCACCATCATTCTAATCTTGCTACCATATCCTAGGGTATAGCATATAAAAACGTAGTGGCTAAATAAAGGTCTTTAAATTAGAATCTGTAAAACTCCAGAGCCAAACATAAACCTGAATTTAAAAGATGTGCCATTGGGTAATTATCTCAGTCATGACTTTTAACCTTAAAATTCTGTGGTTAAATGATAGATACTCCAACTCCTAAAGCAGTATATGTAATCTGAAATCAGATAACTCTTGTATCACAGAGTTTAAGGGAAGTCAAAATACTGAGGCAACAAAGCAAGGAGTCAGGATCTTTCTGGAAGGAAAATGGCAGTTCTTAAAATCTTGAAAGAGGGATGTATTAAGATGTAGGTCCACTAGGAAAAAATGGGAGTTAAGATTTTTTAATTGGAAAAGTCAAGGATGAGAATGTGATAAATATGTGAAACACTATGTGAGCCAAGGTCTCCTCACCACCATGTAGAATGTGAGGATTGCCTTGACGTTTCATGAAGTTATCAGAACATCTGCAGAATCCACTGAGCTTTTGAAATGTACTAGAATGTTGTCCTTTTACATGATAAACCACTATATTTAATTATCTTCTAATTACAAAAATGAAGTGCAGAATAAGAAAATGGTTAAGTTCTACTCATTTAGAACAAACTTAAAAGAGGAAGGGGTCTACCAGGATAGCTCCCGATTCAAAAGATTTCCCTTATCCTTAAGGATATCTACATTTTGGTTTACTAAATCAGTTCAGCAAATTAATGATAAAGGCTATAATTCCTTAAACTTAAAGCTTATAAGTTTATAGCTTTAGATTTTAAAAAGACCAATTGTCTATCTCATGCATACATAGAATGGGATGCTTTTGGATCTAAAAAGTTTTTAACTTCATTTCTACAAACATCACTAATCAACAAGGTAATAAAAATTGAGATAGGAAGTAGTGGGCATTTTTTATTTTTAAACCTAACACTAATATTGAAATTCTTTCCTAATGATCACCAGGAGTGAGAGTTCCAATATAGTTTAAGATAACGTTTTCAGTGGTAATTCTAGTTCTTAAAGAAAAACTCTAATCAGATATAAAGCAATCCTATGAAATTGCCCTTTCTTTTCTGAAAGGATTGGAATAAAGAAATCACTATCTGCCTTTGAGAAAAAAATAACAAAGTGACAGGTTAAGTATTACTATAAACTGAGCAGACACCCAGCTTTTCCTTTTAGAAGATTTATGACTTATTTAAGAAGAATAATCTCTATGTTAAAAATCAGGAAGAAGCTTTTAAAAAGACAATAACCTTCTAGATTTATGGTAACTGCACTGTAATGTCACTTTAAAATAAAAATACGTATTTAAATAAATGCACTTAGTATATAGTTCTTTAAAGAACATTAGTATTTTAATAGCAAGATTAATCAATGACAATGAAACTATATCTTCTTTAGGAAAAAGAAACTATAAACAATATACAATTAAAGCAATGACCAGAAATCCTACATGATTTTCTGTTATCAAGAAAGTTAACAATTTAATTTTTCACAAAATTTAACAATCACTATTACTTCCATACCAAAAGAGGTATAATTTGGGGGTAAGATAAATCTATGAGGATTTTGAAATTTTTCCCTATCCATTTCTCATTTTTAAGATGCGATGATTCATGGGTCTAATAAAGATTATAATTTTCAGAAATATACAAAAACTCCATGTTAAATAACAACAGTGGACCTTGAAGGCATGAGCTTTTGTCACTTTATTGTTAACCAATGAATGTTATCCAAAATTATAGATGTAATTGTAACTTAATTGTACAACACAAAATTATGCTAATGGTAAAAGCCGGTTGGAATTTATCAAATACTCATTAATATATTTTACATTGCTATATGAACATGTGCTCTCAACTGCTAATAAGAGTTATAACTGGTTTAATCACTATGAAAACCCATATTGCAAATAGTTGCTCCTGTTTAGAAAAATTCACACAGCTTTAAAAATGGATTATATCCATTTTAATCCTAATCTACAAATAGATTATAAACAGCAAATATAACTGGTAGTTTTTCAACACTGATATCAAACTGATGTAGCAATGGTAGTGCACACAATTCAAAATGTAGAAAATTAATAAAAATCCAATGGAGGTCCAAGTTGTCACTTATTATGGCAATGGCTTTGATGCTTTGGAAAAGTGAACACTTATGCTTTGAAGCATGAAAAGCAGAGTTCACCATCTATTCTTCTAATGTGCTACAAGGAGAAATATTCTCTTCCGCAGTGTTCTGAAGCATGTGCACAACCACCATACAACAGTCACTTCAAGGTTATTAACCAGTTATCTTTTGTCCTACAAAGTCCAAAAAAATATATTAAATGAAACCTTTCCTTTTCATATGTCTGCCCAGATTAATCCTTTTATAGTCAGCAAAATCAAAAAAGCACAAGAGATATTTTCAGACACAACTTGAATCTACTGTGCATGAAAAATGCTTAACAAAATGGCAATTTTAATAGATAAATGTAAATTTGAGTGCATAATACCAAATGAAAAGGAGCTGAACCACACAGAGAAAACAAGGCTTTCCTTATCTCCAAGTCTAGATGTTTTACAATGAAGAAAATATTAGAACAGGTGAATATTAGAACATCTTTCAAACTGGAAAGATTTCTTAAGACATAACTGAACTCAATATAACCTAAAATTATAATTTCTAAAATAGGATTAACAAACCAAATTTAAGTATTTTTAGTTAGAGAATGAAAAAAATAAACAATGATTTAGGAACCAAATCTGCTAAAATGACTATGTAACAATTATATCAAGAAATGAAGGTAGAGACGTTCATATGCTACAAGGGCAAATCTCTCTCACACACACGCACACGCGCGTGCATGCACACACACACACACACACACACTCTCTCTCTCTCTCCCTCGGACATACAACACCCCTCCAGGAAGATAGTATACCAGCAAGAGCTTACAATTTTAATATAAATCAGAGTCCCACAACTAAGCTCAACAAAAAGGCAGTTAAAAATTTAGCACTCTAAGATATTCTGAAGGAAAAGAAATCTCAAAAATACTCCTTGCATGATTGAAAGTTCTGGTATGTATTATAGAACACAGCGCTTACACACTCCACTGGGTCGGAACAACCAGTCACCACAGGTGTAGTAGTGAGGTAGTAATACTGTTCCCTCTTTGGGACTCATGTTTTCATATGCTGCCCTTCCAGAAAGATCCAGGGTTTTCTTTTTAAATGATTACAATAAATTACCAACAAATGATTTTTTTAAAAATTAAACATCTGTCTAAATCAGTCTATGAAAGAACGGACTTTTTAATCTTCCAGAGACAATTATTATTTGCAGGTAGTGTTACATCAATAAATTCTCCTCGGCTAACTACTACCTGCTGTCTACACCTTTGTGAACCAAAGGATGACAGGAGATGAAACACCAATCAGTTCAGCTCTCAAAGATGACTGTAATTAAGTAAGCAAATATCAAATATCCAATAATATAATTAAATTGGGACTTAAAAACATTAACCACCAGCTGCATGATACACTATTAAATATTCTAATCCTTTTCATGATTCATGGCTGTCTTCTACACAATTATCAAAGACTGTCTACCCTCATTTTAACCAAGCCAGTGATCTGTTTGATAGCAGAATCATGGCTATCAGCACAGCAAGATAGGAGAAGTGCACGCCAAGGAAATATGAGTGAGACAGAATGTGGAAATACACGCAGAATATGGA
This sequence comes from Neomonachus schauinslandi, assembly GCF_002201575.2. NCBI lineage: Eukaryota > Metazoa > Chordata > Mammalia > Carnivora > Phocidae > Neomonachus > Neomonachus schauinslandi. The sequence continues at coordinate 103,764,191 of NC_058413.1, read as the reverse complement.
AGGGGCAAAAGAAAACACAGCACTCTAGCTAAACGCTCATTAAGTCACCATCATCCTTTGAACTGTACAAAGTGCTGAAATCACACATACACATTTGTCAGACATGATCCTTAGTATTAATCTCCAACAGAAAAAAACAATGGAAACTGAAAATGTGACAGGAGGCGATGGAACGCTGTCCTCCACTCCCTGGCCCAAAAGGAAAAGAAAATCAAGCATGACATCACACTGCCTTAATGCTGAAGAGCTCCCCTCAAGTACGTCTTTAGCCACCACAGTCAACTGGTGTAAGTGCTTTGGCAAGGTGGGATGCGTTCCATCACATCTGCAAAGGCCTGCTTTTCTCTGTTGGTGGTTCAGCTTATGAAGAACATGTATGCAAAATAACAGCTCTCACATGGCTTCAAACTCATCAATCCGCTGCTTGGTGTTGCCTTGTCGAATCTGCCGCAGAGTCTTGTACTTATCACGGCCCGCTTTAACATTCTCAGCGTGAAGAACATCATTTTGCGTTTTCTTGGTTTCATCTCTGGCTTGGGCTAATTCTGAACTTAGTGCCTATATTTAAAAATAGAAAAAAATGACTATTATTTTTTTCGCAGATTTTAAAAAGTTTATGAAAAAGGTTTAAAGACAAAAATACACCACAAATCTTACATTTTCGTATATTAAAATTCCCATTGTCGCATCTTTTTCTTTAAAGTGTGTAACTCTGTTTTACTTGTAGTCAAAGTAGAGGTAGTGGTGAGGGAGGAATACCCCCATTGTCTTTCACTTCTACACTCATCAACCATGATGATTTTGTGTATTATGCTACATTTCCTTAATTTTCTCATACAATACTTGAAATGACTTAACAAAAAAACGTTCAATGGAGACATTACAGAATGCTATTTTAAGATCTAAAATCTATGCCACAAGAGAAACTTTCTCCAGTCTTAATGTATTTATTAAAACTCTCCCATCACTTTTTTATTAATATTTGAAGATTTCACCAATTAAAAAATTAGAGAACTTACCTGGAAAAAAGATCTAATAAAGTTAAAATTTCCTATTTTGATCTAATTATGTGCTTTTAATAAACTGACCTTTTGCCATTATAAAATGTGAATAATTCAGATTAAGTAATGTCATACAGGAAATCTATCGTTTTAAATGTAGACTTCACTAGTTAAAAACTAAATTTGTCTTTTAAAGATAACATTAAAATACTTCCTACCTTTTAATGTTGAGTCAAGCTATAATTAAAGATTAACTTACCACTTAAGGCTTAATCGCGGAAAGCTAACAAACATTTGCTACAATGGAAGAAATGAAACAAGGTGGCTGTAGGCCAAGCACTCACAAACCAACCACAAGGCCAGCTACTGGTAAAGGCTTAAAAAAAAAAAAAAAAAAATCAAATGTTCTTCTATAAAGAACTTCTCGGGGTGCCTGGGTGGCTCAGTCGTTAAGCGTCTGCCTTCAGCTCAGGTCATGATCCCAGGGTCCTGGGATCGAGTCCCACATCGGGCTCCCTGCTCGGCGGGAAGCCTGCTTCTCTCTCTCTTACTCCCCCTGCTTGTGTTCCCTCTCTGTCTGTCAAATAAATAATAAAATCTTAAAAAAAAAAAAGAACTTCTCATACTCAATACCCAAAAAACAAATAATCCAGTCAATAAATGGGCAGAAGACATGAACAGACACTTCTCCAAAGAAGACATACAAATGACTAACAGACACATGAAAAAATGTTCACCACCACTAGCCATCAGGGAAATACAAATCAAAACCACAATGAGATACCTAACCTTACATCAGTTAGAATGGCAAAAATTAGTAAGACAGGAAACAACAAATGTTGGTGAGGATGCAGAGAAAGGAGAACCCTCTTACACTGTTGGTGGGAAAGCAAACTGGTGCAGCCACTCTGGAAAACGGTATGGAGGTTCCTCCAGATGTTAAAAATAGAGCTACCCTACGGCCCAGCAATTGTACTACTTTACCCCAAAGATACAGACGTAGTGAAAAGAAGGGGCACCTGCACCCCAATGTTCATAGCAGCAATGTCCACAACAACCAAACTGTGGAAAGAGCCTAGGTGCCCTTCAACAGATGAATGGATAAAGAAGCTGTGGTCCATATATACAATGGAGTATTACTCAGCCATCAGAAAGGATGAATACCCACCATTTGCACTGACATGGATGGAACTGGAGGGGATTATGCTAAGTGAAATAAGTCAAGCAGAGAAAGACAATTATCATATGGTTTCATTCATATGTGGAATGTAAGGAATAGTGCAGAGAACCACAGGGGAAGGGAGGGAAAACTGAATGGGAAGAAATCAGAGAGGGAGACAAACCATGAGAGACTCTGGACTCCAGGAAACAAACTGAGGGTTGCTGAAGGGAGGGGGATGGAGGGATGGAGTAACCGGGTGATGGGTATTGAGGAGGGCACGTGATGTGATAAGCATTGGGTGTTACACGCAACTGATGAATTGCTGAACACTACATCAAAAACTAATGATGTACTATATGTTGGCTAATTGAACATAATAAATATATCTATAAATATACATATATATATAAATACAAAAAATCAAATGTTCTTTTAAATAAGTTTGTCTTAATAAATGGGGGAAATGCTAACTGTATTATAAATGTGCACACAACCGCAAATTTTAAATACCTGGAGTTGCTTCTTAACACGCTCATTTTTTTGAGTTTCTGTTACACGTTCCTCTTCACTTCGGTGGTTCATCACCCCATCATTTGATAATTCAGCGCTAGCTTCAGCATTATTCTCATCATGCTCATCGTGTTCATTTTCTGTTGGAGGAACGACTGGTGGTGGTGGAGGTGGAGGGGGGGCAGACATCACAGTTTTTAGTTCTTCTTTGGTCTTTTCCAAATCTTCCTGGGCTGCAAAAGCCTGAACATTAAAAATAAGTTTATCAGCAACTTCCTTTGAAAATTGGTAATTAAAAGAATCAAGTTATCCTTCCTTCCCAAAAGAAACTGTATTTCAGGGTAATGAAAACAAGCCTTACTGATGAAAGCTCTGTTTTTATAAGGAATGCCAGCAAGTAGGAGTGGAAGAATTAAAATACATCACTTTGCAAAACCTAATAAAATTGTTAATTCTGGCAAGAATGATCAAATATTGCTAAAATTGTTATACAAATGGGTTGATGAGAAATGATATTAGTAAAATGCCAAAGAATGCCACATCTAAGAGATCACATTTTAGCCACAAGGGGGAGCATGTCACTAGTCAATGGAGGAATCAGACCATCATTACTCTAATCCAGTGATCAATTAAAATCACTAATGGTAGGTTAACCAGATAGTAAATGTTTTCTGAGATAATACAACAGGAAGTATCCAACATCACCAACTGCTTGGGTGCTATATTGTGTTCGTTTGCCTAGAAAAGTCCTGCTTTACACTGTTGCCCTGGTATAATTATTAATAATAATACCTTTCACTCTAAAATATATTCTAGCCCTTTATCTGATATGTCCTTTGCAAATATCTTCTCCCATTCTGTCGGTTGTCTTTTGGTTTCGTTGACTGTTTCTTTTGCTGTGCAAAAGCTTTTTATCTTGATGAAGTCCCAATAGTTCATTTTTGCCCTTGCTTCCCTTGCCTTTGGCGATGTTTCTAGGAAGAAGTTGCTGTGGCTGAGGTTGAAGAGGTTGCTGCCTGTGTTCTCCTTTAGGATTTTGATGGACTCCTGTCTCACATTTAGGTCTTTCAACCGTTTCAGTCTATTTTTGTGTGTGGCTAGTATCCAAAATCTATAAAGAACTTATCAAACTCAACACCCAAAGAACAAATGATCCAATCAAGAAATGGGCAGAAGACATGAACAGACATTTTTCCAAAGAAGACATCCAAATGGCCAACAGACACATGAAAAAGTGCTCAACATCGCTCGGCATCATGGAAATCCAAATCAAAACCTCAATGAGAGACCACCTCACACCAGTCAGAATGGCTAAAATTAACAAGTCAGGAAATGACAGATGTTGGCGGGGATGTGGAGAAAGGGGAACCCTCCTACACTGTTGGTGGGAATGCAAGCTGGTGCGACCACTCTAGAAAGCAGTATGGAGGTTCCTCAAAAAATTGAAAATAGAGCTACCCTATGAACCAGCAATTTGCACTACTGGGTATTTACCCCAAAGATACAAATGTAGTGATCCGAAGGGGTACGTGCACCCCGATGTTTATAGCAGCAATGTTCACAATAGCCAAACTATGGAAAGAGCCAAGATATCCACTGACAGATGAATGGATAAAGATGATGTGGTGAGGGGGCGCCTGGGTGGCTCAGTCGTTAAGCGTCTGCCTTTGGCTCAGGTCATGATCCCAAGGGTCCTGGGATCGAGCCCCGCACTGGGCTCCCTGCTCAGTGGGAAGCCTGCTTCTCCCTCTCCCACTCCCCCTGCTGTGTTCCCTCTCTCTCGCTGTGTCTCTGTCAAATAAATAAAATCTTAAAAAAAAAAAAAAGAAGTAAATAAAAGAAGATGTGCCTCTCTCTCTCTCTCTCTCTCACACACACACACACACACACACACACACACACACACACACACACACACAGAGGAATATTATGCAGCTATCAAAAGGAATGAAATCTTGCCATTTGCAATGATGTGAATGGAACTGGAGGGTATTATGCTGAGCGAAATAAGTCAATCAGAGAAAGACATGTATCATATGATCTCACTGATATGAGGAATTCTTAATCTCAGGAAACAAACTGAGGGTTGCTGGAGTGGTGGGGGGTGGGAGTGGTGGGGGGGTGGGAGGGATGGGGTGGCTGGGTGATAAGACATTGGGAAGGGTACATGCTATGGTGAGCGCTGTGAATTGTGTAGGACTGTTGAATCACAGACCTTTACCTCTGAAACAAATAATACATTATATGTTAAAAAAAAAAAAAGAAGATAGTAGGAAGGGAAAAATGAAGGGGGGGAAATCGGAGGGGGAGACGAACCATGAGAGAGTATGGACTCTGAGAAACAAACTGAGGGTTGTAGAGGGGAGGGGGGTAGGGGGATGGGTTAGCCTGGTGATGGGTATTAAAGAGGGCTCGTATTGAATGGAGCACTGAGTGTTACACGCACACAATGAATCATGGAACACTACATCAAAAGCTAATGATGTAATGTATGGTGATTAACATAATAAAATTAAAAAAAAATAAAATGGTAAAAAATATATATATATTCTAATTTGGGTGATAAATTATATGGTGGTCTCACCTATGAGGCATCATAGCCAAAAACTTTTTAACTTGGGCGCCTGGGTGGCTCAGTTGGTTAAGCCACTGCCTTCGGCTCAGGTCATGATCCTGGAGTCCCGGGATTGAGTCCCGCATCGGGCTCCCTGCCCAGCAGGGAGTCTGCTTCTCCCTCTGACCGTCCCCCCTCTCATGTGCTCTCTCTCTCCTCTCATCCTCTCTCTCAAATGAATAAAATCTTTAAAAAAAAAAAAACAAACAAAACTTTTTAACTTGAATCCTTCAAGTTTTTATTTTATTATTATTTTTAATTTTTTAAAGATTTTACTTATTTATTTGACAGAGAGAAAAAGAGAGAGCACAAGCAGAGGGAGCTGCAGGCAGAGGGAGAGGGAGAAGCAGGCTCCCTGCTCAGCAGGGAGCCCCATGCGGAGCTCGATCCCAGGACTCTGGGATCATGACCTGAGCCGAAGGCAGACGCTTAACTGATTGAGCCACCCAGGTGCCCCGACTCCTTCAAGTTTTTACGTCTATTTTCCAGTTTACAGGAAATATTGTTAAAGGACAAGCTGAATAACACCATGAGGAAGCAACCAAAGGAGAAGGGACAATCTCCAGGTCCTTCCAATAATTCAGTATCATAAAAAGACCTGTCCTACTTTAAAAGAGACTTAGAGCAAACATATGCAATGCAAAGTCCAAAGGACATTGGCCTGGCAAATTAGCTATAGAAGATTTTGGGTCAATTCTGAATACATTCTGCCCAGGAATAAATCACACAAATATAATCAATTAATTTACAATGAAGCAGCCAAGAATATGCAATGGGGAAAGGACAGTCCCTTCAATAACTGGGTGTTGGGAAAACTGGACAGCCATATACATAAGAATGAAAACTAGACCACTATCTTACACCATACAAAATTATCAACCCAAAATGATCACAGATTTGAACCTAAGACCTAAAATCATACTCCTAAAAGAAAACATATAGAGCAAGCTACCTGACATTGGTCTTGGCAATGATTTTTTGGATTTGACACCAAAAGTAAAGTTAAAAAGCAAAAATAAGTGGGACTACATCAAACTAAAAAGCTTCTGCACAGCAAAGGAAACCACCAAAAATAAGAAAAGTCAACCTACTGAATGGGAGAAAATATTTACAAATCCAAATATATAAGGAACTCATATAACTTAACAGTTAAAAAACAATCTGATTAAAAAATGGGCAGAGGATCTGAATGGATATTTTTCCATAGAAGATATACAGATGGCCAACAGGTACATGAAACAGGTGCTCAACATCACTAATAAACACGGAAATGTAAATCAAAACCACAATGAGCTACCACCTCAAAATGGCTCAAAATGGCTATTATCAAAAAGATAAGAAATAGCAAGCGTTGTCAAGGTTATGGAGATAAGGGAACCTGCGTCCACTATTATTGAGTATGTAAATTGGTGCAACCACTATGGAAAACACTACAGAGGTTCTTCAAAAAATTAAAAATAGAACTACCATTATTACCTAGCAATTCCACTTCTAGGTATTTATCCCCCAAAAATGAAAACATAACTTAAAAAGATATATACAATCATGTTTCACTGCAGCCTTCTTTACAATAGCCAAGATACGAACCTAAGCATCCATCGATGAATGAATGGGTCAAGAAAGTGTGGTGTACACATACACATGAATATTATTCAGCCATAAAAAAGAAAATCTTGCTATCTGTGTCTACATAGATGGAACTTGATGGTATTATGCAAAGTGAAATAAATCAGAGACAAATACCATATGTTTATATGTTAATGTAAAAAAATTAAACAGAGCTCATGGATACAGACAACAAATTCCTTGTTATCAGAAGTGGGGGATGGCAGGGAGGGTGGGGAGTGGGCAAATGGGAGAAGGGCTTAAAAAGTACCAACTCCCAGGGTGCCTGGATGGCTCAGTCGGTTAAGTGTCTGACTTCGGCTCAAGTCATGATCTCGTGGTCCTAGGATCAAGCCCCATGTTGCGCTCCGCACACAATGGGGAGTCGGCTAGAGATTCTCTACCCTTCCCCCACTCGTGCTTGCTCTCTATCTCAAATAAATAAATAAAATCTAAAAAAAAAAAAAGGTACAAACTCCCAGCTGTAAGATAAATAAGTCATGGGGATGTAATGTACAAATAGCATGGAGACTACAGTTAATAATAGTGCATAGTATATTTGAAAGTTGAAAGCTGCTAAGAGAGTAAATCTTAAAAGTCTTCATGACAAGAAAAAAAATTTGTCATTATATTTGGTGATGGGTGTTAACTCATTTCACAATATATACAAGTATCAAACAATGAAGTCATTCACCTGAAATTAATATGTTATACTTCAATTATATCTGAATTTTAAAATTTTACAAATACAGTCTAATATAGATGAGATGAAAAGTGACTAAAATGGAAGAGTATGTATAGTATGACCTCATTCTGAACATATAAATGTATATCATACACATATGCAAACAGGAAAAGATCCTAGAAGGATCTGCACTAAGGTGTTAATACAACAGTGATCCTGGCTTGTAGGAATGTGATTTTTCTTTTGTGACACTTCCTCATTTCTATAATTCACAGGATTTGCCTCTGTGGTGTTATTTTTAAAAGTTTATGTGTCTCTGAAATTCTAATAAAGAAAGTAGTGCAATGGGTTAACAGAGTTGTACTGTTTTGAGAGTTATATATACACACATATACATAATTCTAAATATATCAAAATTTCCCTATGAAGTTTAAACTGCTACAAAGAAAATTTAAGTAAGAGTGAAAGAAAACTGTATTCACATTCATTGCAGGAACGTCAAATTATCATAGTTGCATTGAAGAGTTAACGTTTATTTAAAGTTTGAATTAAACTCTGATTTTTCACTTGTGTACTCTTTCAGACAGTAGTGGCTTCATCTAGTGGGGAACTTATATCAGAAATCTCAGTATGGGGTGCCTAGGTGGCTCAGTCAGTTAAGTGTCTGCCTTTGGCTCAAGTCATGATCCCAAGGTCCTGGGGTCGAGCCCCATGTCAGGCTCCCTGCTCAGCAGGGAGTCAGCTTGTCCCTCTCCTTCTGCCCCTCTTCCCCAGGCTTGTGCTCTCTCTCACTCACGCTCTCTAACAAAATCTTAAAAAACAAAATCTCAGTATGTGTCATCTTCATTGCATCCCTCTAATTTGACTTCTTCATACCCATTATTTGGTTGCCATGCCCTTTTGAGTCTACCACAAGATGTCTCTTAATAATCCCAGTTCCTCTTCATTCTCAGGTAATCCCATTAGACCAATCCATCCTCTACATTGATTGCTAAGTCATTTTTATAAAGCCCTACTGATCATATTATAATCCTGTTTCAAAATCTTTTTTTTTTTAAAGATTTTATTTATTTGACAGAGAGAGACACAGCAAGAGAGGGAACACAAGCAGGGGGAGTGGGAGAGGGAGAAGCAGGCTTCCTGCAGAGCAGGGAGCCGGATGTGGGACTCGATCCCAGGAACCTGGGATCATGACCTGAGCCGAAGGCAGACGCTTAACGACTGAGCCACCCAGGCGCCCGTTTCAAAATCTTGAAAGCGCAATGTCTACAGACACTCCCTATCATCTTGCAATTTATTTAAAGCCCTTCACAACTTAATTTCCTCTGTAACTTCCCAGCCACATCTCTCAAGATTTCTGAACCTATACTCTAAAGCTTTGCTTACTTACTAGTTGTTCTTCAAGTCTGCCATGTACTTTCAAACTTCCTATACTCGTTCAGTTCCTTCTGTCTGGAATGACGACCTTTTCAGTCTCTAACCACTCTCAATCTTTTCTACCCCAAAACTGACTTTATTATTCAAGATCCAACTTAAACTTACAAGGGTTTCCCCAAAACCTGCCTCATTCCCACAGAAATTAATCACCTCTTCTGTACTTAGGTTGCGTCAACAGATTAGTAATTACTACAATACACACCCATTCGTACACACAGGTATCTTGTCCCTCTAAACTGTGACAGTATCTTATATTTAGCTCTACAAACTCAGCATACTGCTAGGTACAAAAATAGATATCCATTAAATGATACTGAGTGGAGAAACAAATGATCACCTTGTGTTGCCACTCAGTAGCTTCCTCTTCCTTTTTCTTCTTGGCTTCTTCTAGAAGTGCAATCTTGGCAGTGAATTCAGCAAGTTCTGCTGCCTAAAAGAAAGAATATAATTACCAATACTAAAAAAAATTTTCAAAAATATTCTGTCAACAAAGCTTTAATGTACATGTTTGGGCTGTTTTACATGACTCTCTTAGTCTTTCATTTTTAAGAAGGTAGCATTTAAGATCATAAATATCTTATTTATAGTAGGTCTAATGAACTAGTAAGAAGACAAAATGAAAGGAGTTTTATTATAGATAGGCAGTTCTTCCTGTTTCAGTAGCAGGAACTTAAAATGTGGAACTCAGGCGCTATTTTTTAACTTTAATCAATAAAGTACTTGCTAAATCCTACAAAGGAAAAAAAACTGCATTTTATATAATGCTTTATAGTTTAAAAAGTATGCCGTCAAATAATCTAACTGGATTCCCCAACAATCCTATTTGGTGCCTTTATTCCTTTTTTTCAAAGGGAAGAACCTGGGGCTCAGAAAGACCCAAGGACACATATCAAGTAAATGTCTGAACCCATATTTAATTCCAGGATCTTTTAAATGTCATGCCTACTCAATATCTGCAAGTCCACTAAACAAACACCCAATAAATTATGGCCTACATTTATCTTTTAAGAAGGAATTAGAAGATCTTGTCAATTTATCTGAAGTAAAATACACTAGTGGCTAATGCAAAGTTTAAGTGAATCAGAAATCTTCTGTTAGCAATAGACTCCACTGATATTTTATTATTTTTAGGTTTTTTTTTTTTTTTTTTTAGGCAGAAATAAAATTTTTAGGTTTATTTCCACACTTTGTTATTGGATTACTTGTATCTTTGGTTTGCTTTCCAGAAGATCTAATATAGTTTTACAAGGTTTGCTTCATGCTTTTATCTAAATTTTTCTTCTTCTCTGAGACAGAACTAAGACAGGTTCCTGACCAGTTGTTCCTGATTCTTCATCTGGTCGGCAGCTTGTTTTGCGATAGCAGACTTGGCTTCTTCAGCAGCTCGACGTTCCTTTTCAAGCCTTTCTGCTTCTTCCTTTGCTCGCTTTCGTTCCTGGTCCAGTTCCAGAGCTTTTCGAGTCTGTTCTTCTAGTTCTGTCAAATATATGTACGCCACCCCCAAACAACAGTTAATTCTAACTATTCTCATTATCAAGAGAAACCAAAATGGTAACAAAGAATCTAATCTAAAATTAGCGTATCTGCAAATGAACATATACTTTGTTTTTAACTTGGCAAAAGCCTAATAAATATTCTTAAGTACAACACAATTAAAAAACTTGAAGGAAAATTCTTTGTGATTCAACTTACGTCATAAAGCTAGAAGTACATCTTTAGTTTTAAAAATATACTATCTCCAAAGTTTTGACCTAAAGAACCTGCCATCTGTTTCAAAACTCTATAAAACAATACACTTCAAAACTTACATAACGTATCACTTAAACTAAATATCAGATAAGTAAACCCAAGACATTAAGATTGAAAACAATACAGAGTCAAAACAGGAATTTTGATGCGAATCATATGAATTATGAACTAAATTCTGAACTAAAACTTTTGAGTTACTGGTACATAAGCATTCTTCAGGCATGAAGATAAGTAAATATTTGGAGATGAATGACATCAATTTTAATCTTTAAGTGTACAGATCATAAAGTTGTTCTCTTATTTGGTGAGCTGAATGAGAAAGGTAAATATCAGCACAAAGCCAAAAATCTTTAAATAAGCTTAAAAGTACTAATTTTAAACATTAGTCTGACAACTCTTGCTTAAAAACAAGGATATTTTGTGACAGAAGACATAAGAATGTCACCTATTAAGAGAGTATAATGTCCTACAAAGAATGATTCTCCCTTTCTATATACTCCAGAAAGGAGGAAAAAGTAAAAATCTTTATGTCATGAGGTTTGAAAGCTAACTGTAACATACACACTTCTTTCCACTCTTAATTGTGTTGTTCTTGGTCAGAATTAATTTAGTTAACTGCAGTTAAAACTTGTGAGTCTTGGAGAGGGGTAGGAAGAAAACTGACTCTGGTTAAATTTTAAATTCTTGATAAAATAATGTAAAAATTGTATGTGGCTATCTGGCTATAAAGATGAAATGTATGTAACACTGGATATTGTCACACCTAAACACTATTCATTTTAGAATCTGACTTCTAAAACTGGGACATCAAGCTAACTTATCAAACTGTTCTTCTTCCCAACTGGTTGATTAATATATAAAATAAAACACACAAAACTCATGGCTGTACCATTCATCTAAATAAGCATACAAATAAAAAAAATAAAATAAAAACACTGCTTCTTCTCTCATAATAAAAATTCCTTCTGTGCTATGAAATAAGAAAGAGGAGCAAGATGGCGGAGGAGTAGGAGACCTGGATTTCGTCTCCTCTCAGGAATTCGGCTGGATAGGGATCAAACCATTCTGAACACCTACAAACTCAACAGGAGATCGAAGAAAAGAAGAGCAACAACTCTCTCATCAGAAAAGCGACCACTTTCTGGAAGGTAGGACGTGCGGAGAAGTGAATCCGAGGCGATATTCGGGAGGATAGACGGCGGGGGAGGGGCCTCCGTCGGCCGCTTCTGGCAAGTGATAGAACCACGGAGCACAAAATCGGAACTTTTAAAAGTCTGCTCCGCCGAGGGACGTCCCTCCAGGGGCTAAGTGGGGGGTGGAACCCTCGCTGGGACAGTGTGGTCTCAGGACCCTCGGGGTCAAAGAAAGACCGGGAGTGCCTGAGTGCGGCAGAGCTCCCAGGTATCAGAGCAGGGAAGCCGGCTGCAGAGGCGGAGCCCAGGCGCAGGCTCTCAGCTCTGGGTTGTCATAAACCGTGATCCGCAGCACAGTCGGGCCACTGCTCCTCCAGCAGGGACCCAAAAGCGGCAGATCCGGGGAGACTCCCCTTCCTCCCCCGGGAGGAGCGGCACCGGAGGGATCTGCTGGGTTTGGAGACTCCACCCAGGGTCGGGTGCCAGAGATAGAAACACGCAGTCACAGGCCGGGTCAGCACGGAGTGTGGCCGGAGACCAGGGAGACGGGAGTGACTGACTGCTTTTCTCTAGGGGCTCACTAAGGAGCGGGGCCCCAAGTTCTCGGCTCCTCCGGGGCGGAGATTGGGAGGCCACCATTCTCACTCTCGTCCTCCAAAGCCGAACGGAAAGCTTGCAGGGAACAAAAGCTCCCGAGAGCAAACCCGAGCAGATTACTTAGCCCGGACCAGGCAAGGGTGGGGCAATTCCGCCTCCGGCAAAGACATTTGGGAACCACGGCAACAGGCCCCTCCCACAGAAGATCAGCGAGAAAAGTCAGCCAAGACCAACTTTACCCATCGATGAGAATGGCAGAACTCCAGCGCTAGGGGAATGCTGCACATAGAATCCATGGCTTTTTCCCCATGATTCTTTACTCTTTCAAAGTTAATTTTTTAAATTTTCTTTGTTTCTTTTTTTTCTTGAATTTTTCTTTTTCCCTTTTTCATGAACATCTTATCAATCCCTTTTGAAAAAAAATTTTTTATTTTTCATTTTTAGAGTCATATTCTATCCCTTCATAGTAGTTAACCTTATTTTTGGTATACATATAAGTTGTTCTCTCTTGAAAATTTTGGGATACAGTTTCTTCTAACAGACCAAAATATACCCTAAATCTCTAGTGTATGGCTTTGTTCTACTCTCGTGCCTGATCACATTCTTTTTTTTTTTTTCAATTTCGCTTCTTCCTTTTTTCAACCAACTTATCAATTTCTTTTATAAAATGTTTTATAATTTTCGTCTTTACAGTCATATTCCATCCCTTCATCATATTTACCCTTATTTTTGTACATATATAAGCTTTTCTTTCTTTAAAATTTTGGGAGGCAGTTTCTTCTAACAGACCAAAATATGCCCAAAATCTAGTGTGTGGCACTGATCACTGCACCAGCCTGATCATATTTGACCATATTCTTTTTTTTTTTAATCTTTTTCCTTTTTTCTTTCTTTCCCTTTCTTTTCCTCCAGTTTCAGGTCTCTTCTGATTTGTTTATATTTTTCTGTGGTCGTTGTTACCCTGTTAGCATTTGTTCTCTCATTCATCTATTCTCCTCTGGACAAAATGACAAGACAGAAAAAATCACCTCAAAAAAAAGAACGAGAGGCAGTACCGACTGCCAGGGACCTAATCAGTATGGACATTAGTAAGATGTCGGAACTAGAGTTCAGAATGACGATTATAAAGATGTATCAGAGAAACCCTTTCTGGAGAAATAAAAGAACTAAAATCTAACCAAGTCGAAATCAAAAAGGCTATTAATGAAGTGCAATAAAAAATGGAGGCTCTAACTGCTAGGATAAATGAGGCAGAAGAGAGAATTAGTGATAAAGAAAACCAAGTGATGGAGAATAAAGACGCTGAGAAAAAGAGAGATAAACAACTACTGGATCACAAGGGCAGAATTTGAGAGATAAGCGATACCATAAAATGAAACAATATTAGAATAATTGGGATCCCAGAAGAAGAAAGAGGGGGGGAGCAGAAGGTATATTGGAGCAAATTATAGCAGAGAACTTCTCTTATCTGGGGAAGGAAACAGGCATCAAAATCCAGGAGGCACAGAGAACCCCCCTAAAAATCAATAAAAATAGGTCAACACCCCAGCATCTAACAGTAAAACTTATGCGTCTCAGAGACAAAGAGAAAATCCTGAAAGCAGCTCGGGACAAGAGATCTGTAACCTACAATGGTAGAAACATTAGACTGGCAACAGACCTATCCACAGAGACCTGGCAGGCCAGAAAGGACTGGCAGGATATAGTCAGAGCACTAAATGAGAAAAATATGCAGCCAAGAATACTACATCCAGCTAGGCTGTCACTGAAAATAGAAGGAGAGGAAAAAAGCTTCCAGGACAAACAAAAACTAAAGGAATTTGCAAACACAAAACCAGCCCTAAAGAAATATTGAAAGGGGTCCTCTAAGCAAAGAGAGAGCCTAAAAGCAACAAAGACCAGAAAGGAACAGGGACAATATACAGTAACAGTCACCTTACAGGCAATATAATGGCACTAAATTCATATCTTTCAATAGTTGAAATGGACTGAATGTAAATGGGCTAAATGCCCCAATCAAAAGACACAGGCTATCAGATTGGATAAAAAAATAAGACCCATCAATAGGCTGTCTGCAAGAGATCATTTTAGACCCAAAGACACCTCCAGATTGAAAGTGAGGGGGTGGAAAACCATTTACCATGCTAATGGACACCAAAAGAAAGCTGGGGTGGCAATCCTCATATCAGACAAATTAGATTTTAAACCAAAGACTATACTAAGAGATGAGGAAGGACACTATATCCTACTTAAAGGGTCTACCCAACAAGATCTAACAATTGTAAATATCTATGCCCCTAACATGGGAGCAGCCAATTATATAAGCCAATTAATATCAAAAGCAAAGAAACACAACAACAATACAATAATAGTAGGGGACTATAACACCCCCCCTCAATGAAATGGACAGATCATCTAAGCAAAAGATCAACAAGGAAATTAAGACTTTATAAATGACACACTGGAACAAATGGACTTCACAGACATATTCAGAACATTCCATCCCAAAGCAACAGAATACACATTCTTCTCTAGTGTCCATGGAACATTATCCAGAATAGATCACATCGTAGGTCACAAATCAGGTCTCAACTGGTACCAAAAGACTGGGATTATTCCCTGCGTATTTTCAGACCACAATGCTTTGAAACTAGAACTCAATCACAAGAGGAAAGTCGGAAAGAACTCAAATACATGGAGGTTAACTAAAAAATGAATGGGTCAACCAGGAAATTAAAGAAGAATTTAAAAAATTCATGGAAACAAATGAAAACTAAAACACAACTGTTCAAAATCTTTGGGATGCACCAAAGGCAGTCCTAAGAGGAAAGTATATAGCAATACAAGCCTTTCTCAGGAAACAAGAAAGGTCTCAAATACACAGCCTAACCCTACACCTAAAGAGCTGGAGAAAGAACAGCAAAAAAAACCTAAACCCAGCAGGAGAAGAGAAATAATAAAGATCAGAGCAGAAATCAATGAAACAGAAACCAAATGAACAGTAGAACAGATCAATGAAACTAGGAGATGGTTCTTTGAAAGAATTAATAAGATTGATAAACCCCTGGCCAGACTTACCAAAAAGAAAAGAGAAAGGACCCAAATAAGTAAAATCATGAATGAAAGAGGAGAGATCACAAGCAACACCAAAGAAATACAAACAATTATAAGAACATATTATGAGCAAGTATATGCCAGCAAATTAGATAATCTGAAAGAAATGGATGCATTCCTAAGAGATGTATCAACTACCAAAACCGAACCAGGAAGAAATAGAAAACCTGAACAGACGTATCACCACTAAGGAAATTGAAGCAGTCATCAAAAATCTCCCAAAAAACAAAAGCCCAGGGCCAGACGGCTTCCCAGGGGAATTCTACCAAACATTTCAAGAAGATTTAATACCTATTATCCTGAAACTGTTCCAAAAATAGAAATGGAAGGAAAACTTCCAAACTCGTTCTATGAGGCCACCATTACCTTGATCCCAAAACCAGACAAAGACCCCATCAAAAAGGAGAATTACAGACCAATATCCCTGAAGAACATGGTTGCAAAAATTCTCACCAAAATACTAGCCAACAGGATCCAACAGTACATTAAAAGGATTATTCACCACGACCAAGTGGGATTTATTCCTGGGTTGCAACGTTGGTTCAGAATACACAAATCAATCAATGTGATATAATACATTAATAAAAGAAAGAACAAGAACCATATGATCCTCTCAACAGATGCAGAAAAAACATTAGACAAAGTACAGCATCCTTTCTTGAATCAAAACTTTTCAGAGTATAGGGATAGAGGGTACATACCTCAGTATCATAAAAGCCATCTATGAAAAACCTACAGCAAATATCATTCTCAATGGGGAAAAACTGAGAGCTTTCCCCCTAAGGTCAGGAACGCGGCAGGGATGTCCACTATCACCACTGCTATTCAACATGGTACTAGAAGTCCCAGCCACACCAATCAGACAACAAAAAGAAATAAAAGGCATCCAAATCGGCAACGAAGTCAAACTCTCACTCTTTGCAGATGATATGATACTTTATGTGGAAAACCCAAAAGACTCCACCCCAAAACTGCTAGAACTCATACAGGAATTCAGTCAAGTGGCAGGATATAAAATCAGTGCACAGAAATCAGTGGCATTCCTATACACCAACAACAAGACAGAAGAAAGAGAAATGAAGGAGTCGATCCCATTTACAATTGCACCCAAATCCATAAGATACCTAGGAATAAATCTAACCAAAGAGGCAAAGAATCTGTACTCAGAAAACTATAAAATACCCATGAAAGAAACTGAGGAAGACACAAAGAAATGGAAAAACGTTCCATGCTCATGGACTGGAAGAACAAATATTGTGAAGATGTCAATGCTACCTAGAGCAATCGACACATTTAATGCAATCCCTATCAAAATACCATCCACTTTTTTCAAAGAAATGGAACAAATAACCCTAAAATTTGTATGGAACCAGAAAAGACCCCGCATAGCCAGAGGAATGTTGAAAAAGAAAAGCAAAGCTGGTGGCATCACAATTCTGGACTTCCAGCTCTATTACAAAGCTGTCATCATCAAGACAGTACGGTACTGTCACAAAAACAGACACATAGATCAATGGAACAGAATAGAGAGCCCACAAATGGACCCTCAACTCTATGATCACCTAATCTTTGACAAAGCAGAAAAGAATGTCCAATGGAGAAGACAGTCTCTTCAACAAACAGTGTTGGGAAAATTGGATAGCCACATGCAGAAGAATGAAACTGGACCCTTTCCTTACACCACACACAAAAATAGACTCAGAATGAAGAAAGACCTAAATGTGAGACAGGAGTCCATCAAAATCCTAAAGGAGAACACAGACGGCAACCTCTTCGACGTCAGCAACAGCAACTTCTTCCTAGAAATATTGCCAAAGGCAAGGGAAGCAAGGGCAAAAATGAACTATTGGGACTTCATCAAGATAAAAAGCTTTTGCACAGCAAAAGAAACAGTCAACAAAACCAAAAGACAACCAACAGAATGGAAGATATTTGCGAATGACATATCAGATAAAGGGCTAGTATCCAAAATCTATAAAGAACTTATCAAACTCAATCCCCAAAGAACAAATAATCCCATCAAGAAATGGGCAGAAGACATGAACAGACATTTCTCCAAAGAAGACATCCAAATGGCCAACAGACACATGAAAAAGTGCTCAACATCGCTCGGCATCAGGGAAATCCAAATCAAAGCCTCAGTGAGATACCACCTCACACCAGTCAGAATGGCAAAAATTAACAAGTCAGGAAATGACAGATGTTGGCGGGGACGCGGAGAAAGGGGAACCCTCCTACACTGCTGGTGGGAATGCAAGCTGGTGCGGACACTCTGGAAAACAGTATGGAGGTTCCTCAAAAAATTGAAAATAGAGCTACCCTACGAACCAGCAATTGCACTACTGGGTACTTACCCCAAAGATACAAATGTAGTGATCTGAAGGGGTTACGTGCACCCTGATGTTTATAGCAGCAATGTCCACAATAGCCAAACTGTGGAAAGAGCCAAGATGTCCACTGACAGATGAATGGATAAAGAAGATATATATATATATATATATATATACATATATACATACATACAGACACACACACACAGGAATTTTATGCAGCCATCAAAAGGAATGAAATCTTGCCATTTGCAACGACGTGGATGGAATTGGAGGGTATTATGCTGAGCGAAATAAGTCAATCAGAGAAAGACATGTATCATATGATCTCAATGATATGAGGAATTCTTAATCTCAGGAAACAAACTGAGGGTTGCTGGAGTGGTGGGGGGTGGGAGGGATGGGGTGGCTGGGTGATAGACACTGGGGAGGGTATGTGCTATGGTGAGCACTGTGAACTGTGTAAAACTGTTGAATCACAGACCTGTACCTCTGAAACAAATAATACATTATATGTTTCAGAGGTACAGGTCTGTGATTCAACAGTTTTACACAATTCACAGC
>NC_058413.1:103691271-103745290 GCF_002201575.2 Neomonachus schauinslandi | reverse complement strand
AAAAAAAAAAAAAAAAAGAAGATAGTAGGAAGGGAAAAATGAAGGGGGGGAATCAGAGGGGGAGACGAACCATGGGAGACTATGGACTCTGAGAAACAAACTGAGGGTTCTAGAGGGTAGGGGGTTGGGGGGATGGGTTAGCCTGGTGATGGGTATTAAGGAGGGCTCGTAATGAATGGAGCACTGGGTGTTATATGCTAACAATGAATCATGGAACACTACAAAAAAAAAAAAGAAAGAAAGAAAAATAAGTTTCGGTTTTAAAGTTAAATTTTCAATTAAATATTCCCAATATTCATTATTTTCTACATACTTTTTTGCAGTAAGTATCATTTTGAAGAATGTAGACAAGGCAATGGCTCTTTTGTGATCTGTAAGTATAAATTATTTTAAATGTTGAAAATAAACTGAAAACTTCAAACCTATTCTAGTCTCTTCTAGAAAGGAAGGTTTTTAAATGACTTCTTTCTTTCCTCCCCAGTTAAAGGAGTTAGAACAGAGACTGGAAAACTATGGCCCACTAAGCCAATATCTTATTTTTGTAAATAAAGTTTCACTGGAACTCGTACCCTCATTCAGTTCAATACCCTCATGTGTTTATGTACAGTACATGACTGCTTTCATTCTGCAACAGCAGAGCTGATAATTGCACCAGAGGCCGTTTGGCCTGCAACACCTGAAGTACTATTACCTGGCCCTGTACAGAAAAGTTTACAAATCCCCATATTAGAATATTTCTATGAGGGACGCCTGGGTGGCTCAAGTCAGTTAATCGATTGCCTTTGGCTGTCATGATCCCAGGGTACTGGGATTGAGTCCCACATCAGGTTCCTTTCTCAGCAGGGATCCTGCTTCTCCCTCTGCCTGCTGCTTCCCCAGCTATGCTTTCTTTCTCTCTGACAAATAAATTAAAAAACAATAAAACCTAGTTATACCAAAAAAAAAAAAAAAAAGAATATTTCTATGAAACAAACATGCCTCCAAGACCTTGGATCCCATTAGAACACCTGCAAGAAGGATTAGCTAAGAAAGATAAACAATATCAATATTTTGCCTCTCTGGTTCATAAAGAGCTAGGACCTACAATTTTTGAGGTCTGGCACATGGTAAGAGGGTACCAAGGAATATGGCTTCTTTTAGAAGATAACTTCTTTCAGGATGAAGATTAAAGGTTACAAGAATAAGCTGCTTCTCTCATTAACAGTACTGCATTGATGTAGATGGTTATGTTGTTTATAACAAGGAAGTTAAGTTCAAGCTAATAAAATTTGGGAAAGCCTCTCTTTCTCAATCAGGCTTGAACACAAATTTGATTTCTGACCGGTCTAAGATTCTGCAAGCCAAATGATCTCTTATGTTACCCTAAAGGCAAAGCTTAGAAACTATATAACTGTAAAAGAATTAGTAAAAAATAAATAAATGAACTAAATTATCCCAAAAGGATTATAGAGTTTTCTTCCTTTTCCCAGTCTAAGGTAATAGTTTACTAAGTATCATATTTTTTCCCTAGGAAAAGAATACCATCATTAAAAAAAGCAAGGAAGTTCCACTGTCATTAATTCTTAGAATTCGGGGCGCCTGGGTGGCTTAGTCGTTAAGCGTCTGCATTCGGCTCAGGTCATGATCCCAGGGTCCTGGGATCGAGTCCCACATTGGGCTCCCTGCTCTGCAGGAAGTCTGCTTCTCCATCTCCCTCTCCCACTGCCCCCTGCTTGTGTTCCTGCTCTCACTAACTCTCTGTCAAATAAATAAAGTCTTTTAAAAAAAAAAAATTCTTAGAATTCATAGAATTAAGAAGTTCTGCCCAACCTTAGCAAAGCCTGAAACCCTGCTCAACTCCACCAGTGATCTGCACATATTCTGCCTGTCAAAAGAAAATTAAATCCTCTCTCAAGTTAAGTAACATCATCCCAGGTCTCCCTAATGTTTCAAACTCAATGTTGGGCAAGCAACCAAAATTACCAGGCATACGGGAAGATGGGACCAAATGACCCCTTCCAACACCCCTAAAACCCCCCAAAACAAAGACTACTGTATGGGCCCAAAGATTATCCAGATATTGCAGTTAGCAAACATGTTAACATAACTATGATAGATACTGCTTATCTAGGAACGCTGAAGAAAAAGCAAAGAATGAGGAAAGATGCAAAGTCCAGAGGAACACAATAATGCAGAAGCAGATCTTCAGGCATCTTACAAACCCTCTGCAGAGATGTCAAGGGCAAGAGTCCCCTTTATAATCATGGAAGTTCAAGTTATTAGTATTTTCCTTATGGTTATACTATCTTCTAAAAACTTCATTCTCCCTTCAACATTTAAGTCCACAATCCATAGCTCCCCATAAACAAACATAAAATTCGGGAGGTCTTTTTTTTTTTTTTTAAAAAGATTTTATTTATTTATTTGAGAGAGAGAATGAGAGACAGAGAGCACGAGAGGGAAGAGGGTCAGAGGGAGAAGCAGACCCCCCGCTGAGCAGGGAGCCCGATGCGGGACTCGATCCCGGGACTCCAGGATCATGACCTGAGCCGAAGGCAGTCGCTTAACCAACTGAGCCACCCAGGCGCCCCGGGAGGTCTTTGACAGGGACACAGATACACTACTAATTTTATTTTAGCAAAACATTGAGTAGAACCATGTATTCAAGCACCATCCCCCCAAAAGAGAAAATATTTATAACCACCAAACAACCAGTAAAACTGCAAATGTGAAGAGCATGTGATGTTTCCTCCTGTGGCTTAGAGTAAACATGAAGGAAGGAAGATCTGAAAAGGCTACACTTACTTATAGGGGCTGGGGGCAGGGAGTGGGAGCCCAACAGAAAAGCTAGAAATAAATGCCAACTTGGAAGATCAGTCAGAGTTATGGAGCTTGTCACCACATTCGGTCACTGTTAACACATCCTCAACCCACAGAAGTGTGCAGCGAAGACATCCCAAGAGCTAACAAGCTTCCTCTCTTGGACTATCCATCTCCAGAACTTCCTTTCCAGAAACTCTCTACTCAGAAGAGGGTCATGAATAGAAGATGGGAGGAAAGGAAAAGTACAGTTAATATGGGAAACAGAAAGAGAAATCACCAACCCAGGAATGATCCAGGAGGTGCATCACCTCGCAATACCACAGGAGAGAGTTTGTGCTGTGAAATATGCACAGGACATCCAGACTGTTGACTCCCACTGCGAGGGACAGTCTTGACAGATAATAAACTCTTCTGGAGCTGTGGTTTGTCCTGTTATAGGAGCTGTGGCTCCCTATAGTAACTTTTTCAAGTAATTATTTTCCTTTCCTCAACTTCAGAATAATTTATAAAAGTATGCAATGTGTGACCGTTAATAATTAATGTCATAAAAGAGACTGTAAAATCTAAGTAATAACATGCTTCCTACTGGACATGACATGTACTTTCTTGTATGCCTATTACTCACTTATGAAACATGTCAGTTTCAATTCTAGATAAAACTGGTAACTGAACAGTGTGGCACTGACAATAAAATCGACAAATAGGTGAGTGGAACAGAATAGTCCAGAAGCAGACCTACATACATACCGTCTTCTGGATCTGTGACAAAGGTGATGGCTGTAGTTCAACGGGGAAAGGAGAGTCCTTGTAATAAATGGGTCCAGGTCAAATGGAAATATATATGGGAAGAAATAACACGGCTCCTACAAAGATCGTTTACATATGGATTTCAGACGTGAATGTGGAAGGTAAGGCAGTATCTAGAAGGCAGTAAGAAATAGTACACACACAGCCATAAGGGAAGGAGTGGTACGTGGGACTTAAAGAACTTCTCTTCATTAAGAGAAACTTATGTTGAGAGAGAAAAAAGGTAAACCATGGAGAGGTTTTCTTTTAACAATACAGATCAGTAAGAAAAAAAAAGAAAATCCAATTTTTAAAAATAGGCAAAAGGCATGAAAAGGCACTTTACAGATGCTATAAGCATTTGCAAAAGTGCTTAAATCAAATCATCAGTCATCAAGAAAATGCACAGTACTAACTGTGCTCACCAGAATGGCTACACAGAGAACACAAGAGGAAGCCCTGACAATAAAACAAGTCATCAAAGTAATGTAGATGCAGAGCAAACCAGCTTTCACTACTGGTAGGAAGGAGCAGCAATGCCATCACTTTGGAGAGACGGAAGCAGTATCTACGATAAACTGTAGCAGTGCTCCAGCAACTCCACTGCCGGGTGCAGATACCTCCCCAAAATTAATACCTTAGTGCTATGTTTAAGAGTGCTCACAGCAGCCTCAGTTTATAATAGCCGGAACTAGAACTATCGCAAATGTCTATCGTTAGTGGTATCTACATGCAACAGAATAAATATTACAAAACCACGTAAAAGAACAAACTACAGCTCCAGGTATAAGTTTTGAACAAAAAGAAGCCAAACAGAAGAGTACATGAATTCATTTACATGTAGTTCAAAAACAAGCAAGACTGTTCTTGGCATGACACCAAAAGCACAAGCAAAAAATAAATATACTGGATTCCAGGGCCACCTAGGTGGTGCAGTCAGTTAAGCCTCCGACTTTTGGTTTCAGCTCAGGTGCGTAGGGTCATGAGATCAGGCCCCACGTCGGGCTCCGTGCTCAGTGTGGAGTCTGCTTAAGATTCTCTCCCCCTCTCCCCTTCGCCCCTGTGCTCACACTCTCTCTCCCCCAAGTGAATAAATCTTTAAAATAAAAAAACTGGACTTCATCCAAATTTAAACCACTGGGCTTCAAAGAACATCATCATCAAAGTGAACCCACAGAATGGGAGAAAATACGTGCAAATCATAGATAGGTCTGGTATGTCCTAAAACATGTGTACTGAGATACAGAAAAAACTCTTAACACCTCAACAACAAAAAGACAACACAGTTGAAAAATGGAAGAAATGTAAAAATACATTTTTCCAAAGAAGATATATAAATGGTCAATAAACATATGGAAAGATGTTTAACATCATTAGCCATCTGTAAAATGCAAATCAAAACCACAGTAGCACTTCACACCCACCAGTATGACCATAATCCAAAAGACTAACATTAGCAAGTGTTGGTGAGGATATAGATCATACAAGTCATACACTGATAGTGGGAATGTAAAATGGTACAGTCGTTTCAGACACCAGTTTGGCAGTTTGTCAAAAAGATAAATATAAACTTACCATATGACCCAGTAATCTACTCCCAGGTTTATACTCAAAAGAAATGAAAACACAATAACCAGTACACAAACGTTCGTAGCAACATATTCAGAATAGCCAGATGGTGGAAACAACCCAAATGTTCACCAACTAATGAATAAAACGTAGTAGTGTCCATAGAATGGAATTATTATTCAGCCATAAAAATGAGTGCCTGATACAAGCTACAACATGGATGAACCTCAAAAACATTATGCTCCATGAAAGACAGTTCCCAAAGACCACAGTCTGCATGATTCCATTCATATGAAATGACTAGAACATGTAGTCTACAGAGCTAGAAAGTAGATCAGTAGGTGCCTAGGACTAGCAGAGGGAGGACTCGGAAAAAACCGGAGTGACTCCTAATGGGTATGGGATTTCTTTCTGGGGTGATGTAACTGTTCTAAAATTGTGGTGGTCAGCGGCACAACTCTGAATATACTATAAACCATTAAAATGTATACTTTAAATCGTTAACTGTGTGGTATTGTGACTCACACCTTAACAGAGCTATTAAAAATAAGACTAAACTCTACGATGAGGACGCCTAGGTGGCTCAGTTGGTTAAACATCTGCTTTCGGTTCAGGTCACGATCCCAGGGTCCTCGTGCTGGGATCAAGTCCCGGATCCCTTGACCGAGCTCCCTGCTCAGCAGGGAGTCTGCTCCTCCCCCTGCTCATGCACACACACGCGCGTGCGCTCTATCTCACAAAAATAAATAAATCTTTTAAAAAATAACAAATAAATAAACTCTATGATGATATACATCAGAATGAGTAAGTCACATTTGGGGTGAAAAAATGGGAAGAGATACAAGGGAGGGTTCCCTGAGTGCAGGTAATGTTCTGTACCTTGTTCTGGGTAGTCACAGGAATAAATTCACTTGGTAAAAATTCATTAAGCCTGATACCTAAGAGGTATGCACATTACTATAGGTATGCTATACTTCAAATAAATTTTTTTTAAAAACTTTCCAAAAAACCTCAGAAAATTAAACTAGGGATTATTTACTTCCATTCTAGAAATTAGGAACCTAAGGAAATTGGGAGGTTAAAATGACTTGCTAAAGGTCATATTCTAAGTTAATGACAAAATTAAAGCTTGACTCCTATTGTTTAATTCCTATTTATAAACAATATATACATAAAATGGACACCCCCCCCCCCCAACTCCCAACAAGAGCTTTCATCACACTATCAGGCTTACTTCCCCCCAAGCACTTAAAACATAAAATAATTTTGATTATCTGTTAATTTTATTACTCTGTTTTTCCTCAATAAAATGTAAGCTACATGAGAGCAGGGACCGTATCTGTTCAGTACCATATCCCCAATACCTACAACAGTGCCTCATACACACTAGGTGCTTAGTTAAGTATGCAGAATGAATGACATCACTATACTTCAACTCCTTCTTGTGGTTTGTCTTTTCAAGGTGGGATTTCACTTTGATATTTGCCAGGACAGTAAGTGAATGCAAGTCTGACTCTGTTATATCTCAGATATACCCTCAGAAATGGTTTAAAAATGATAAAAATAAGTGTGAATTATGGAAATGTAAATGGGAGAATAGTTCTATATAATGATTTATAACTCATTTCAAATAATAATGACTTCAAAAAAATTTTTAATGAAGTATAGAAAAGCTTCTTCTCAAACAAAAACTTACAGGTTTATCTACTAAATATTATGACTTAGATATGACTAGAGTTACTGCATTTGAGTGAGAATTTAGCATAAATTACAAGACAATCATGCAGATTTTAGGACAGCCTGGGAAAGTTTTATTATTAGGGGGGAAAAAAAAAACCCCAAGAAACAAATTAGATGACCGTGCCATAAGATAGTTGACTGATTTGAAATTGTCTTCATAGGGATACTCTACATTCTTTCTTATGTTCTACCTTCCTTATATTCATTAGTGCTTTCTTGAGTAGTTTTCTGTGTGTAAATCATTAATATTTTTATTATACATCCTAAATAAACAAGATTGAAAGGTTTAATAAGTAGCTATTCTCTCAGAAAGATATGTAAATTAAAAAGCTCTATCATTCAATTTTTTCTTTAAAATATACCAGTAACATATATTTCTTTAAACTTTTTTTAAAAACACACATTCCATTTTTTTACAGCATTCTTCCTCTCAAAGTTTTGCTTATTGTATTCACATGGCACTTAGTACACATTACCTCACTTTATATTTTTAGGAATACATCTTATTTCTGCCAACCACACAGACTTCCCTCCCATGCATGCTATATATCTGTATTCCTAAAATGCAGCACAAAGTAGGCACTTCATAAAGGTCTACTTTAGGGGCACCTGGGTGGCTCAGTCGTTAAGCGTCTGCCTTCGGCTCAGGTCACGATCCCAGGGTCCTGGGATCGAGTCCCACATACAGCTCCTTGCTCAGCGGGGAGCCTGCTTCTCCCTCTCCCTCTGCTGCTCCCCCTGCCTGTGTTCTCCTGCCCTCTCTCTGTGTCAAATAAGTAAATAAAATCTTTAATTAAAAAAAAAAAGAAAGAAAGAAAGGTCTACTTTAATTGATGAAAAAGGCACCTGGAGTAGTAGAAACAGTATGAAGTTGGAATTCAGAAAATAAGTTCTGCCCTTGTGTTACGGTCTGCGAGCAAGTCTGTTTAATACCTCTGACCACTAAACTAAATAGTTTTCTAGGTCTTTTCTAGCTTTGAAAAGTGAGGCTTCTAATGAGTCAGAATAAAACATAGGTTTTTTTTTTTCTATTTCTTCTCTTAGAAATATTATTTCCAATCCTCTTGGAATTAGAATGATCAACAATTTGCGGGTTTATAGCAATCTCAGTGACTTCCTCTTTTAGTCACCCATTTGCAAATTATTCTCCCCACTGCTCAAGAGCATCTCCCCACCATGACAGCCAGATGTAAGGAATAGAATAACCCTTAAATAAGGTAATTATTTAATAAACTCTAAGGTTATTACTCTACTTAGAATAATAAAACTAATGGCTGCTTCTACTAGTTGTCAGGAAAGCAAGTATTAATTTTAGTTTTACAAATAGTATATATTTCATATTACATCCCCCACCAACTTCTGCTTAGGAAGGAAAAAAACATCTTATTTTGCTCAATTCCTTTTTTTCTTCTGTTCTTCCTACTCTTTGTTGTTTGAAAGTAGCATATCCTAGAGTTATTTACTATAAACCACTCTCGAAATCCAACATATCCTTTCCATACACTGCAGCATTTTGGTTACATTCTGCATAGGAAGTAGGTTCTTACCAAGGTGTTACCAAAAACCAACGCACTTCTATGTGTTGTGTATTTTTTTAATATACTAAAATAAAATTTAGAGATTGAGTTCCAAAAGAGTTTATTATAGTCAGAATAGCTTAAAATGCCTTAAAGTATTCAGATGCCTTAAAGTACTTAAATATCCAAAAAGCATCAAATAGAATGGCTTTTGTTTAAATGCTAGCAAGTATTGAAAATGTATATTTACGGAACCCTGACGTAAGAGGAATAAATTTTTATATTCATTTCCGACCATAAGTAAGGCTGCACATGAAAACAGCTGTGTGTTTAAGCAAATGAAAGAGAAACTAGCACATGAGTGTTGCGTGTGCCTCAGTTAAACATGTTTATGATGTGATTCCATTACGTATTACTGTGACAAATAAGTGTAATTATTCTACAAGACAAATGAGATTTACCAGCAGTGAGGAAATATCAGACAAAGAGGAACAACGGTGAACGCCACGTCAAAAGGAAACTGCTACCTTTCTGGGCTTTCACCGTCTGCTCTTCAATTTGCCGCAGCCGCTCCATCAGCTCCTCCTTTTCCCGCTCTATCCTTTCCTTCTCCTTTTCTGCTATCTCCCTCTTCTTCTTTTCATTCTCTAGTTGTGCCCTGAAGAGGAATTAGAATTGTTCTGTTACAAATGGATACATAGAAATATTTACGTGAAACCCAAGTACTGTGAGTCCACTAAGAAGAAACTAAGTATAAATCTTTTAAGAATCTTCATTATATTCAGCTGGGCTTCAAAAAAAAAAAAAAAAAAATAACCCATCCAGTTAAAAATATAGGACTGCCCTGTTACAGGCACGTACACTAGAATACAACGCATTTCTTTTTGTGAGGTCATGGAAAATGTAGTCCAGGATTATTTCAAAAGTTAAAAGGGGTGCTTGGGAGGATCAGCTGGTTAAGCATCTGCCTTCGGCTCAGGTCATGATCTCATGGTTCTGGGATGGAGTCCCGCATTGGGCTCCCTGCTCAGAGTGGAGTCTGCTTTTCCCTCTCCTTCTGCCCCTCCCCCAAGTTATGCTCTCTCTCAAAATAAATAAAATCTTAAAAAAAAACAGAAACAAAAAAGATATTAAAAACTTAGACATTTTGGAAAGATTTTCAAGGGACAAATTTATAAAACAGCTAGAAAGTAAAACTGTCAAATACATCCCTTGTGTGAAAAGCATGTTTTTTATGCAGATTGAATGCGGGAATAAATAAGGAGATTTATCACTTGCATACTCGATGAATTCTGACAATAAATTACAGGCCAGCACAAAAGCAGTTAACTACACAGTTCCCACTGAGCGAAATAAGAAAGGCTTGAAAGGGAGCACACAAGCTTATTTTACTTTAGACAGTTTAAGTAAGATAACCTGGGAGGGCAACAATTTTCAATCACTAACATGAATTAACACACTTTTTTTTATTTTTAAAGATTTTATTTATTTATTTGACGGAGAGAGAGAGAGTGAGAGCAGGAACACAAGCAGGGGGAGTGGGAGAGGGAGAGCAGGCTTCCCACTGAGCAGAGAGCCCGATGCGGGACTCGATCCCAGGACCCTGGGATCATGACCTGAGCCGAGCAGACGCTTAATGGTTGAGCCACCCAGGTGCCCCAAATTAACACATTTTTAATTCCTAAGGTAGTACCAATTTAATCTAATATACAAATGACAAATCAGTTTTATCTCCTTTGACAACTCCATTAGAACGACAGTAGGTGTCGAATGCTGCTTAAGACAGATCATCCTGAGACCACCTCTCTCACTCAGCTGGATCTGCCAGGGGCCTAATGAAACCGCTTCTTTTAAATATAGCCAGAACTCTCATCACACAACTACCAAGAGCCTACCACTGGTCAGACTCTATGCTGAAGGCCAGAAATATAAACGAATAAGAATTAGATGAAGCACTACCAGATAATATTGTCTATTTCATAAATTTAATCAATATTCAATATTCCCATTATTTTAATGGGAATAATTTTCTTTTTTTTTTTAGTTTAAAAAAATCAATTATGATTTCATGTCTGATACTTATCTGAATACATGTAAATATTCCCAAAAAAGACATCATTGCCATCTGAATTTCAGGCATAAAACCATGTACTATAAGCATAAATAGCATATTAATGAACTCAATTCTCTGGACTAACATGCAGAGAATATTTTAGAATACCTTACTTTTTAAAGAATATCAGATGAACCCAATTATATTTTTCTTCACTGAAAATTAAAAGCTAACTTATATTCAGCTTCTATTCAGACTATGCATTAAAATAATATTAAGGGGCGCCTGCGTGGCTCAGTTGGTTAAGCGACTGCCTTCGGCTCAGGTTATGATCCTGGAGTCCCGGGATCGAGTCCCGCATCGGGCTCCCTGCTCAGCAGGGAGTCTGCTTCTCCCTCTGACCCTACCCCCTCTCGTGTCCTCTCT
Source organism: Neomonachus schauinslandi (assembly GCF_002201575.2). Classification (NCBI taxonomy): domain Eukaryota; kingdom Metazoa; phylum Chordata; class Mammalia; order Carnivora; family Phocidae; genus Neomonachus; species Neomonachus schauinslandi. Next base: position 103,734,397 of record NC_058413.1, on the reverse strand, counting down.
CATTCTCTCTCTCTCTTGCTCTCAAATAAATAAAATGTTTTTAAAAAAATAATATTAAGAATTATTATACTAGGTACCATTTATTAAACACCAGGTACTTTGCTGAATGTTTATATACCACTATCATTATTTCTCACAAAAATCTTTGCATCCTTGAAGCTGGGTCCTAATGATACAGGCAGCCAGCCATGACCCATCTCATAGCTAAGCTACAACTGGTATATGGGTATCTGACTCTAAATTGTCTCCGTTTTTAAATTTGGTAACAATTTTGGCTATACAGAACATGTTCAGGAATTACACAATGAGTTATCATTCAACTTGGATGTAAATAACTTAGAACACAGACTATAGAGACCAACAACCCATGGAATATAATGTCGTTTTCATTGCCGAAAACCCAGTTATGGGAGTTAAGGGGAGAGTGTATGACCACATATACCAAGGTACTGTAGGGAAAGAGGTCCCTTGCTGCCCCTTCCCAGCTACTGTTCTTGCCTAAGAGCTTCCAGCAGCACAGGCAGCACACCTCTGAGCATTCCCCCAAGTATCTTTGCTGGCTACTTTGCCAATGGGCTTGACCAAAACTGTTTCCACATATATAGTTGTCATTTTTCTCTTTCCGACCTGTAAAGCAGGGAATAAATGAAGACTTGGCATGCCATTTCTGAAAGACCTGCCAAATCCCTATGTGGCTACATTAATATAAAACATCCTCTAGGCATTCAAATGAATTAAAGTTATTAAATTCCTACAGTGTACAAGGCAGTCAATAAATGTTTGCTAATGAAACACTGTAAAATTTTTCCAAGACAGAAACCATGGGATGGTTACTGTGTGAGCAAAGAAACTTAAAGTCTTCCACTTTCATCTAGGCTTTAGAGTAACTCAAATACAGTACCATCACCAAATGGTACTTCTTAATCATACTACATATACTAGAAGCCATACAGCACTCTCCTCTATGTGTGAGAAATAAAGGACAAATGGACAAATATATTTAAGAATGTAAATAATATATCAACACTACAGATAAGAAGAACAGGTAGGGGACATTTTATGGAATGATGAGTATGAGATACGATTTTTTAAACTCATGACAGGATATCTTAGAGATAGGCCAGGAGAGGAAAGGAAGAGAGAAAGAAAGAGAGGGTGAGGGTAAGGGTACATGAAAAGAAGGAAAAAAATTATTGTCTTTGAGAGAGATAGATGGAAAAGCTTCGATGGGTATGAATATAGAGAAAGTAAAGCACAATAAAGAGCTACTTAAAAAGGCACGTAAGACTAGAACCACAATGTGATCCTAAGCCACAGGAGAGCAGTGAAAAATGAGAGAGCCCAGTCAATCCAACTTAGTGTCTTTAATTGGTCAGGAATTACTGGAAAGTCTCATACCTATATAAAAAATGTCTGGTGATGCAGTAAACTTCTCTAAGGCACAGTCTCTAAGGCAGACAACCTGAGGAGAGCTATCTAAATTAGATAGAACATTTAAGAAAAAGCAACAACAACAAAAACACCACATTACTCAACACAAACACTATGTGGTATAAGTAAAATTTTATCTAGCAGAGGATCTATTTAATTCTTAGATTCAAATCATGTTATTTCTAGTACATTTGAAATATTTAAGTTTATATATGTTTAGAGCTCCTCAGTTTTGTTTTCTTTACGGCCTACTCTATTTCTTAGATGACTGTTATTCTACACTACAAAGATCTCCTCAATAAAAGTTAACTTTAAGTTGGTCTCTAAATTTTTTCAAATAAAATATTAAGTCCCAATCAATCTAAATCAAATTTGGGAATTATGCTACTGGACCCAGTAATTTCATTCACTATCACTTTCATTCACTATCTTTCCATTTCAAAAACTCTCTAATATATATTTAATAGTATCTTTTTTCAAAAGTCTAAGTGAACCACGATTAAAAAAAAAAAAACAAATCAGTGTCACTGGCTGGGGTACTGGTGTTGCTCTGTACAGTGGCTTTTCACTTGAGTTCTCCAGTGTCACTGACACTGTTTTAAAGCAAAATATTCAGCAGGGCACCTGGGTGGCTCAGTCAGCTGAGCGTCCAACTCTTGATTTCAGCTCAGGTCATGATTGTGAGATCAAGCCCCACATCAGGCTCCACGCTTATGCTTGTTCCTCTCCCTCCCCTGCTTGTGCGTGTGCATGCTCTCTCTCAGATAAACAAATAAAATCTTTTTTAAAAAAATAAATAAAGCAAAATTTTTATTCAAGCAATTCTTACCCTGAAAAATTAAGAAGTACAAGTCACAAGCAGAACAAGCTTGAAAAATTCCAAACTACTACAGTACCCAAACCAATGTCAATTAGTGAAAAGCAAGCATATTTAAAAAATTAAAAAAGCACATCTATGAATTCATGAAAAGCTACTTTCTCAGAAATACCAAAGATTTCCAATTTGAAAAGCATACGTACTCATTTTAAGAGTAGAAGGATAATTACTCACTCAATTATAATACAATTAAAACAATGTAAAAATGTAAACTCAGAGTAGGTTAAAGAAACAGCATTCTTAAATTTTAAACCACCTACTCAATTAAGAATCAAAACCTTAAATTCCATACCTTTCCAACTGCTTCTGATGTTTCTCCTCCCTCGCCTGAGCCTTCATCTGCTGCACTTCAATAGTATCAGGCTTTCTTCTTCGCATGTATAGTTCATGGTTTCCCATACATAAAGCCAAAATCCGTTTATTGATTCTCAGACGAGGTGCATAAAAAACAAAATCCTAAACATAAAGTTTCTGAATTTAAAATCTTCCTGAAGGACAGTCTCTCTCACAATAATCTGTACTAAATTTCAATATGCGGTATGAATTCGAATGTCATATTACACAGTTTAGAAATCATAAAATCTCCTAATTCCTAGTAAGTATGCTATATTTGCCCATAACTGTGAAGGTTACCAACAAACAAGTGTTTTTAACTGCTCCTTAGGAATGGTGATTATTTTCAATCACCTCCAATAAAACATCATCCACCTTACAGCTGAATCTCAATGAAAGTAACACTAATATTCACATGTTATAAAAAGATCAAAACCTTGTATTTTTAATAATTCATTATTTTATCAGCAGAAAAGTTAAACTATGGAAAGGGAGTGTTTCTCAGGAGCAAATCAATAAATGAACAATGCCACTATTCAAATGGTATCATAGCAAAGTGACGGAAATTTAAAAAGAGTTAATAGAGAAAACATTTATAAAACAATTTTACTTACAGGTGCCTTTTTGTCGATCGGCTTTATAACAAATTTTTTGTCATTAAATGAAATATTTCTGATTTCACTCCAAGGAAAACCAATTTTTGGTGTTAACCTTAAAAAATGAGAGCATTCCTTTAATTAAAAGCAAAAAACAAAACATAAAATGTGTAACATTTTGGGGCCAAATTAGCTGAATGACCAACCTTAAGAGTGCCAGACTTTCAAATGCATTAGCTTACTTATACTATTGACATTATTATCTTTTAAGGGGAAATTTGATCAATTAAGCCACATAAAACAGAATTAACTATCAAAAAATTTCATGATGTGTCATGAGCCTTGAAAACACTATACTTATTTTCTTAAAATTACCTAGAAAACACTAGCAACCTAGAGTGTAGAACTGAGCTTTTTGGGGTGTTGTACGAGCTCTACTTAGATTCAAGCTACTATAACTATTAGTTTAAATATGTTTAAGAAGGGGGGAAGAAGTCTTCATAAGTTTTCATGTGAATTATGGACATGTTACTAAATATAAAAAAAATTTATTTCGTTTCTCTGTTTAGTTTAAAAATGTATTTGTGAGTAACATTAAAAACACTAATTCTCAATATCTTTAAAAGGGTTAATTTTATGGTATGTGAGTTATATCTCAACAGAAAAAAATTTAGACATTCACATACACAAATGTTTGGATAAATGGTAGAGCTGGATTTCCAACTCTAAGAAATACAAGTTACCCCCATTTTGCCACACTGCACACAAAGATTCAAGGAATCAGACTGCAACAGTAATTTTGTTTCTGCTTTTCGTGTATTTTACTGTTTCAGACTACCCATCAAATGTGTCACTATTATCTAATAATAAGTGTGCAAAATGATTATGATACTCACGCTGGCCAAAAGGTATCTTTCTAGTCAAGTCTTCTGAGAATAGAGTACGAATTTCTACCTATTGAAAGTCCTTTTAATTCTTAAGGAGATTACGAACTGCAGCACAGCAAATAATTTTTCTACATAAAACTTCCTTTACTCAATATCCATGCGTTATACTGCCCTCTACTGGCGATTCAAATGTCAACGTTACCTGCTTAAAAAGGAGGCTGGCTGCTAGACCATAGTATTTTTAAGGTAATGCTGTACTACATTTACATGTTACTTTGAAAATTCTAAATTTCCTGATACAATTCTCACAACAATCTTGTAAGGTAAGCTTGGCAGTTGTATGAATTTCAGAGAGTTAATAACTTGACCAGGATCATAAAGGTAATTAGTAGCAAAAGAACCTAAGCTTTTAAAGTTGTACCCTATTTTGATTTTTTAAAATATCTTTTGGAGGGGCGCCTGGGTGGCTCAGTTGGTTAAGCGGCTGCCTTCGGTTCAGGTCATGATCCTGGAGTCCCGGGATCAAGTCCCACATCGGGCTCCCTGCTCAGCGGGGGGTCTGCTTCTCCCTCTGACCCTCTTCCCTCTCGTCTCTCTGTCTCTCATTCTCTCTCTCTCAAATAAATAAAATCTTTTAAAAAACTAAAATAAATTAAAAAATTAAAAAATAAATAAAAAATCTTTTGGAAATATAATAGATTTTAATTATTTTTTAAAAAATGAACCAGTACAGATAAGACCAAAATCCCCTTTGTCCACAATCTCCTGTATCAGTCCCTCCCATTCTGAGCTAACCCCCTCTCTTTCATATTCCCCATCTTTATCTGTAACCGTATCTATAATGGGTACTCTCATGGAAATTAATTCAGTAATTTTTTAAAGAAAGAAAAGGAAAAAAAAATTTGACCCACAAAAATTAGTCTCAAAGTCTTTTTTGCTTTTCAAAAACTTCAAAATATTCTCTTCTGAATGATACAGCATTTTAACTCGCTTTGTAAATAAAAAATACGTATCAGAGTAAAATAATTAAAACGCTCTCTTTTGGACTTAGTATGTAGTGTTAGAAATGTGTATCTTATTAGATATTTGTAACAATGAAACTAAAATTCTAGAATTTTAGAATAAAGACAAATGCCTTACAAGAAGGCATTACTGGCATGGACTTAAACGCTTATGTGGTATAGCAAATAAAGAAAATATAAAGCAATTGTAGCTATCATTCCTATAAGTATTATAAGAGTCTGACATACTCTGTATTAATATAAAAATTAATACCTTATCAGTTTCAAAACAAAATTACACTGTTCACTATGCTTAACACAGTGATATTTTACTTTACTGATGTCTGAAAATATTCAAAACAATTCCTATGTCTTTAAAAAGTTACAAAAATATAATAAATCAGACATCTATTAATTTCATTGTCTCATTGTTCTTGATTTCTTATATACGTTAGTTTCAATTTCACCTTATATGCCAGGCGTAACATTTAAGGAATCATTCTTCACCTTTTATAAAGGGAACAAGTTTTAATTAATTTACTAGACAGAACTCACAAGAGATCAAATAAAAGTGAATCATCCTGATAAATACACTAAGCAGCAGAACACTAAAGCTACAAAATGGAGACATGACATCTAAAAGTCTACGTGGCATTAACTAATCTTTTAAGGAAGGAAAAAAAAAAAAAGCAGAGTAATCAAGCCAAGAATGAACTTTTACAAACACAGCATAAGATTAAAGCCATACAGATCACTGGTTAATGACCAGCAACTAATTTACTCACTTGTCATCATGCTCATAAATATTCAGACCCAAAGCATCAACGCCTAGCCACAATTCAGTTCCCTTTTTATTTTTTATTTCAAAATAGTTGACTCCATACATTTCTAGATCTTGGGCAATCTTCAGGTATTCCATCATAGAATCTTCCCTGTTAAAATAAAGCTTACTGTAATATCCTTAGGTAAAAGTAATACCAAACAAATTACAAAAATACTTTGGATTAAAATTTAGTACTTTATATTTATTCATGTAAGTCTAATGATCTTTGGGGGATAATCTGATGTACTAGTGTTATGAAATAAAAATACTTTAATTTGATGAAAAACACTAAGAAAATAGCCACCCAAATACCTCAGCATTCCTCTGTGTTCTTCATGCCAGTTCTGTATTCTTTCTTCCCACTGTTCTTTTGTCAGTTTGTGTTGTTCCAAAACACTGTAAGAAAAAAAAAAAATCTATGAAAAGGTTTCTATGATTCAAACTTAATATTCATTTAAAAGTACAGAATCATTCAGTACCTTAACTGTAATGGCTGTCATAAAAACCTATATACATGATAAAATTGCATAGAACTAATATATACATGCACATACACAAATGACTGCATATAAAACAGATGAAATCTGAATCAGGCTGACAGACTGTACCAATATCTTGGTTGTGATACAGTACTAGTTATGCAAGATGTTACCATTAGGGAAGGCTGGGAGAAGGACACATAGAATCCCTCTATTTTATAATTGCATGTGAATCTATAATTATCTCAAAATAGAAAGTTTCTAGGATCCTGAAATTATTTTAAATAATACATGTTATTAAGACAGTTATATAGTTTATGGGAATTCAATTGTTTCAAACGAATAAGCTACTGGACCAAAAAAAGGAAAATGACTTTCTCATTATTAATAGAAAAAATTAGAGAAGAGAGTGAAAATCAAAATTCTTGGGCCTTAATTTCTTCTTTTACATTATGTATTTACTTTTCTTGGTGGTAAATTTAATTTTCTTATTTCTATAGGCAAATACTTTATATAAAATTATACAAGTGGAAAGTTACACTTTTTACCACCCCATATCCTCCAAGTAACCTTTTATTAATTTCTCTTTTATCCTTCCAGGGTTCCTTATGCAAATGTAAGCAAACATATTTTCTCTACTACTGATATTTTACACCAAATCAGCAAATTCAACATACACAAAATTTACTTGCTCTACACACTACAGATATATTTATTTCTCTTCTCTTTGGGTCATATAATGATAATTATACATTTTTCTTTACTGGTGAATCCTCAGATCCTACTTTACTAATAGCAAAAGCTGTAGCATTAGAATATTATTGCTTATGGGGCACTTGGGTGGCTCAGTCGGTTAAGCATCTGTCTTCGGCTCAAGTCACAATCCCAGGGTCCTGGGATCGAGCCCCATATCGGGTTCCCAGCTCAGCAGGGAGCCTGCTTCTCCCTCTCCTTCCAGATCGTGTACTCTCTCGTTATCTCTCTGTCTCACAAATAAAATCTTAAAAAAATATATTATTGTTTAGCTGTATAAAATTTTACATGAAACCTAGGAATGTCTTGGCAGTATAAGGGAATCTCAGAACATAATCTTTCCTTGCACAAGTTACTATTTAGAATGGATTCCTTAATGAGGTCTCAGAGACACCATTATGTTCTTACTATGCCCTGCTCCTTTCTCGGTGTATCCTCTTTTAAGCTCTTGGCTTTTTTGGGAGAAGAGTTTTGTCTTCCCCCTTAGAGCACTTAAGTTTCCACGTTTTTCTTGCCTTTATACTTTTTCTTGCTGCCTGGCCTGGGCTGCTCACCAAAAGGAATGCAATCAGCCTTAAGGGCATAATGAGTGCAGCCAATTGCTGGTACCATGGTATTAACTAAATCTGAAGGTATGGGTTAAATTGGATGCCACTAAGATATACGTTCTAGCTTTTTATATCCTACATTTCAAACCTCATTTGTTTGCATTTTACATAATGTACTATTAATCTGCATGACTTGTTTGCAGGCATTCAAAAATTCCTACCCTCTCTTTCTTCTGTCCAGAAAAAGGAGTCCTTCGTGCCTAAGGCTAATCTATTCAACTTGGCTTTACATCTATCTACGCCTTTAAAGGACTTCTCCCCTCACTTTCTCAGGATCTATACTCCATCATTTATGACAGGGGACATATTTATTGTCCCTTGCATACATGTATATATATTATCATATCTACTTCTTTATGTTACAGAGAGCAAAGGACCACATCCATGTTTCTTGCCATTATATGCCCAGTGCCAGTACTTAAAAGGTACTCAAATATTTTCAGAGAAAATAAAGGAATTAAATCAGTTCTTTCCCATCTTTTAAAGAACATGTCTATGAACTCATGGTTCCCCAGTTTGTTTTTTTTCTTTTTCACAATCACAACCAAACTTCTTTCGAGAGCTATCCATATTCACTATCTTTCATTTCCAAACCTCACATTCACTGCCCCGAGTCCACCACAATCTGGCTGCAATCACCAACACCATACTGAAGCTGCTTTTACTAAGGTCACTACCAATCTCCTTATTGTTAAACCCAACAGACACATTACTTCTCCCTCATACTCAACCTCTTTGTTACTATTTGACGCTGCTGATCAGTTTCTCCTTAAAGCTTCCTTGTACCTTGGCTTCCATGATTAACAGTACTCTGGTATTATTCTTGACTCTCTGGCCATTTTTTCTCAATTTGCTTTACAGGAAGTCTCTTCCCCTGCGCTTAAAAATTAAGTTCCAACAAGATCTGTCCAGGCCTTTTGCTCATTCTGTATGTACTTTCAGGTCCATCGCTTTCATTCCCTTGGGATAATTATCTATTTGCTGCTTATTCCCAAAACTGTATCTATAGTTCAGACTGCTCTCCAAGATCCAGATCCACACCTACAAATGAATACTAGCTATCTTCCTTGGTTATGCTGCAGATGTTTCAAACGCAACAGATTCAAAACTGAAATCTTCCTTCTCCAAAACGTATCCCTTCTCCCCTTATCTTGGAAAAAGGTATCACCAACTACTCAGATGCCCAAGTCAGAAACCTGGCACATAAAAACTTATGTCTATCTATCTCCTTTCAAAGGAGTAAGCGATATTATCTTGTGGAGCTGATAATCTGTATCACCAGAGAGCTAAAATGTATTGTGGGAGAAAAGATTGCTTATCTGGGTTTTTCTACACAAGAATTTTTTTTTTCTATACAAGAATTAAAAGCACCCATCAAAATCATCAAATTGTGTGTAATTTATGATCACCAAATAACTTGATTACTAATTCCCCCCTCAGGTACTTAAGATGGTGAGAAAAAGTGTGCTATACCATACATAGAATAAGTAAACCACTGTGAAGGCATTTCCTCCATTCTAAATACAAAAATTAGCATTCTGATTTTATGAGTAAGCTTAGAGAGCTTCAAATAGTCCTCCAAAGACTACCAACTTGAAGAATACCTATCTGGACCTTCAAAATTAAAAGACCAAATCTTGAAGAGCATGTGCTATCTTCCTCCTTTTTAAACAAAGTGGGTTATAGCACACATGAATTTAAAATAAAGAAATTAAATTAATTGTGCTTAAGTGTGATACCAGTGTTTAAAATATTTTTAAAATTACGTAACTATTACATGTAAGCCAATTACTTCATTTGGTGCTCAACCAAACAGCAATCTAATTTCCCATTAAAAGAACAACCATTTACGTTATATCTGAGATAAAACATGCCTATTCTTTCATGAACAACTGGGAAATTTTAAGGGTAATTTTGATTATATATAATATTTACCTTATATGCTGATTTAAAACCTAATCTGCTGTACCTTTTACTAAACATAAGTTATTTCTCAATTTTGGTACAGAGCTGTGGAATCACTGTACTGTACACATGAAATTCGTGTAACATTGTGTGCCAATTATATTTTAATAAAAAATAAGTCAAAACATTAAACCGTAGGGGCGCCTGGGTGGCTCAGTTGGTTAAGCGACTGCCTTCGGCTCAGGTCATGATCCTGGAGTCCCTGGATCGAGTCCCGCATCGGGCTCCCTGCTCGGCAGGGAGCCTGCTTCTCCCTCTGACCCTCCCCCCTCTCATGTGCTCTCTCTCTCTCTCTCTTTGTCTCAAATAAATAAATAAAATCTTTAAAAAAAAAAAAAATTAAACCGTAACTAAAAATAAAAACTAATCCTTATCTGAAATGACATTCTACTGTGCCAGTAATCAACTATTTAATTCAATACTTAAAAAAAAATCTGAGACCAAGAGGGGCGCCTGGGTGGCTCAGTCGTTAAGCGTCTGCCTTCGGCTCAGGTCATGATCCCGGGGTCCTGGGATCAAGCCCCACATCAGGCTCCCTGCTCAGCCAGGAGCCTGCTTCTCCCTCTCCCACTCCCCCTGCTTGTGTTCCCTCTCTCGCTGTGTCTCTCTCTGTCAAATAAACAGATTCTTAAAAAAAAAAAAAAATCTGAGACCAAGAGCTTGGAGTTGGAATGATAATCAAAACTAAACATACAGGCTAATAGGTATCTCCTATTCCTGATTCTTTGGTGAACAGTATGCATTATTTTACCTTCTAAGAAAACGATTATTGCAACAGCATTACAGTATAATAGTAATAAAGTGTAACATTTAATACTCAAATATTAAAGCTACTGTGCTTAATGATACCTTATAAAGCATATATTAACACAATACAACTTACTACACAAAAATAAACATTAATGCCTACAACCAAAGGAAACTAATAGACATGAAGTAAGTTTCCTTTCTTCATATTTTATGACCTATGAAAAAGAAACTACCATCTGACAGCTTAAATACTATACAGAAGTAGTGCAACAGTGAAATTTTAGGTTAATAATACACAATTTTGCATTTAAACAGAAAATTTTAAAATTCCGGAATTCCGACTAAGAGCAGTAACACCTTCTTTCCAGGTTCTAAAAGAAAGATCTCCATGTACATTCTAGTCCACTACTCTAATTATGAACTGATATATTTTAAGGTAATATTTGATGCTGTACTTCTTAGATTTCATAAATAATACTACCAACCAACACTTGCACCACACTTTACAGTTAAAACTATACACCATTGGGCGCCTGGGTGGCTCAGTTGGTTAAGCGACTGCCTTCGGCTCAGGTCATGATCCTGGAGTCCCAGGATCGAGTGCCGTATCGGGCTCCCTGCTTGGCAGGGAGTCTGCTTCTCCCTCTGACCCTCCCCCCTCTCATGCTCTCTCTATCTCATTCTCTCTCAAATGAATAAATAAAATCTTTAAAAAAAACAAAACAAACTATACACCATTTAGTTCACGTTCTATAATCATGAACTGTAAGTTAGGCAGAGCAGGATTATTATGCCCATTTTGCATATTCAGGTACAGAGGCTCAAAGATTTCAGGTTATGCACGTAAGGTCACATAAGTAGTTAAGGGTAGAAATGACATTCAAATTCTAGGTCTTCTGCCTAATGATTTCTCCCTATGCCATGCTATTTTAAAATAACTATTATAAAAGCAGCAATATACTGCATATGAGAACAGAGCACTAGACTAGGAGTCTGAAAACTGAGTTTAGAACACCTGTTAGAGGGCGCCTGGCTGGTTCAGTCAGAAGAACATGAGACTCTTGATCTTAGGGCTATGAATTTGAGCCCCATGTTGGGTGTAGAGACTACTTAAATAAACATGATAACAAAACAAAACAATAACCACCTTTTAAAAAGTTAGAAACTGAATTTTAATTCTATAGAGGAAATAACAGCATGGCACTTCTTATTCTCAAAGCATTTATGAAGCACCTATCTGCCTGTGTGAGAATTTTTACCAAGCAGTGGCAGTCACATCCTCCCCCAAGCCCGAATTACCACTACCTCCATTTACTGCTTACCCTGTGGGAATGAGGAAAAGAGGCAGAAAGTTTAAGTAATTATAGCATATATAAATCCATGTAGCTACCAGGTCATGACTTTTAAAAGTATATTCTCTCTCTAGCAACTTAAAAAAATTGTCTTATCTATCTACAAATTTCTTTTTCAGAGAATTTAACATAAAATCATATTTCACTTACCGCTGGGGTAGGAGTCTATCATTAGCCAGGTAGCCTGGTTTATGAATCTCTTTATTATAATCTCCATACTTGGCTTGGACAGCATAGGAAGCCAAAAGAACTGCAGTTTCTGGCGGACAATATATCTCATCATTCAAGATGGCTTCCTTAACTTGCAAGAAGAAAAGTCTCTGGGTTATTTCTTGAATTAATTCTTCAGAAACGTCTTCAGGAAAGAATTTAGCTCTAAATTTGAACTGTAAAGGATTCTCTTTTTTAACATCTTGCTGTGTCACCTGAAACAGTAATTTCAAGCATAATCAACAAAAATCCTAAGTTCACATCAAATTCTTTTTTAGAAGAAAATAGCATGTGAAACACAAATAAGATTCTAAATCATAAGACTCTAGTGTGTAAGATTCTAAACTTATAAAAAGATATGTAAGGAAAAAGATTCTATGCGCTAACAGATGTAACCTCTAACTCATTGGTCCTGTCTAATAACTAAGTTGAAACTTCCCTTAAGAAGCTTATCCTGTAGATATTTGAGTCAAAGTATTCAGTTACACCTAATAATATTTACTATGTGTTAAGTTTTCAAACAGGAAAAGTGAACATATCTTTTTTCTAAAATGATGCATTAATGGTAACTTATTGAATTAAAAGATATGACACCTTTAATAACTCAGAGATAACTGTAAAAGGAGGCCTCTGACTGAAATCAGTCAGACCCTGAACTTTTCTAGTACAAATTCATGATCACAATAACTTCAAAGCAATTTAATTAGCTGAATTTTATACATATTTTACCTTTTTATTTAGTTTAAGCCATGTAGAATAACCTTTGCTGTCCACATACTGCAGCCCAAAAAACCAGACCTCACGTAAACCAACTGTTTTCACCACCTTAAAAAAAAAAAAAAGTTCAATTTCAGTTCAACATTCACAGTGTAAGTAAATGGTACTATATTTCAAAAGAAAAACAAAACTACATAGGTATTATAGGTATATTTCTTTGCTACAGAGATCATACATTTTTTTGCTATAGAGCTCTTTCTTAAATTTAATATATTAATTACAGGACTATTTCTAAAAACTTAAATTCAGGTTTTGTATATATATTTTGTAGTGTCATTTCAATCTTGTTTGATCCACTTTTTTTATACCTCTTTTTCTTTCTCATCTCCTGTCATGACCCCAATAGGTAACAAGTCTGGGAAACAGATAAAAAGCTGTCATAATCCCACTTTCCTCCTTCAGTGTACCCCCACAACTACACAACTGGGTAGGCAAGGCAAATAGTATCATTTTGGTGATAAGAGTCTCTGAGGACATTTAAAAGCCATACCCTAGGTTATCCAACTGTTGATTTCACACCCACTTCTACTACCCTTCACTATCAAATATTCTGTTCTTCCCTCACTGAGCAAGAAACCATTCTTGGAACATGCCCCAATTTTACCCTTCTACAGCTCTGTTCATGCCTTTTCTTCTGCCTAGAATGTTTCTTCTGTATTTTTACCACCCGCGGAGTAATTTATTCCTCAAGCCCCAGTTCAACTGACATGCTTCTGTGAATGAAGCTATCCTATTATATAGATAAAATTAATCACTTATGGGACGCCCGGGTGGCTCAGTCGGTTAAGCGTCTGCCTTCGGCTCGGGTCATGATCTCAGGGTCTTGGGATCGAGTCCCGCATCGGGCTCCCTGCTCACCAGGGAGTCTGTTTCTCCCTCCTCCTCTGTCTCTTCCCCCTGCTCGTGCTCTCTCTCTCAAATAAATAAAACCTTTAAAAAAAAAAAATTAATCACTTGTTCCTTGATGTTCTATATTAAAACAAAATAAGGGAAGTGAGCCAGGAGAGGTGAGAGTTTAATATTTTAAAAGCTTTACATAAAGATTCAACATTATTATTATTATTATTTTAAAGATTTTATTTATTTGACAGAGAGAGAAAGACAATCAGAGAGGGAACACAAGCAGGGGGAGTGGGAGAGGGAGAAGCAGGCTTCCCGCCTAGCAGAGAGCCCGACGCGGGGCTCGATCCCAGGACCCTGAGATCATGACCTGAGCCGAAGGCAGACGCTTAACGACTGAGCCACCCAGGCACCCCTAGTTTTTTATAATTTTTTTTTAAGACTTTATTTATTTATTTTAGAGAGAGAATGAGAGAGCATGCGAGCAGGGTGGGGAGCAGAGGGGGAGGGAAGAGGAGGGGAGGAAAGAATCTCAAGCAGACTCCACACTGAGCATGGAACCTGATGTGGGGCTCAATCTCACCACCCTGAGATCATGACCTGAGCTGAAACCAAGAGTTGGACGATTAACCGACTGAGCCACCCAGGTACCTCCTCAACATTAGTTTTAAAATAATAAATATTCTTGACTTATTTTTTAAAAATATCTAAAAAAACGTATCAGGCATTTGGATTTCAAGATAGCATACCAAAGCCTTTGGAAAGTTTACTTTCCTTCTCTTGAAAAATTTCACTGAAGTTACACACACCAGAAAAATTAAAAATAAAAAAAACATTCAGCTGTGCTAGGAAAAGTTACCATCAAAAGAACAAAAATTGAGAAATTTCTGGATGATGTATCATCAGGACTCATACTGATACAAAAGCTGATCAAAGCAAACAAACAAAACTTCAATGCAGACAAAGAAGATCCCAAATAATTTAACTTTGGCAAAAGACAGGTTGTCCCAACAGAAGAGCCACAGAAAACATTCCAGCTCAGAGTGACAGAGTAGGAAATTTTCATAGGTCAAGAGCAACTGAGAGAACTCACTATAAGCCTGCTTTTACATCCTTAGATTTGGGCTCAAGAGAAGTTGTCAGGAAACAGCTGTGACTGTAAGAATTAACTGCTTAGAGAGCACATTACAGATAACAATACTCCTTAATCTAGAACTTCATTTACACTATGAAATGTGTGTATGTGCATCAAATACTGTCCTATGCACTTAACATGGATTCTCATTTAATTCTCACAACAACCTTCCAAGGGAAGAGTGCTATCATCATCCTAACTATACAAATGAAAAAAATAAGGGAAAAAGAGTAATTTGTCCCAAGTCAAACAGCTAGAGCTTGAACTCCAATGCAGGCAGTGTGGCTCTTAGAGTCCACACTTTTAAACTACTACACAGTACTGCACTACAATAAATGAGGTTTCCTTTCTCCTGGTATCTAAACTAAAGCAATTCTACTTAACAAAAAAACAAGTAATTATTTCTCAGTATACAATACCAAAGAAACCCACTTGCTGATTAGTTTTTGAATACCACAAACATTTCACTCACTATAAATAACATTTCAACTGGTTATGAAGTAAGCACAATGAATGCTAACTCCATTCACATTCTTATTCAAGTAAGACAGATGACATCTTTACTAGAAGAATCAACAGAAGTAGGTCACAATTCATAAGGTAAAATATGTACAAGGTATGTACAATGCATGCAGCTGCTTATGATTTTAAGAATTTGTTCACTCTATTAAAAAACTTTTCATCTTAGGGGTGCCTGGGTGACTCAGTCATTGAGCGTCTGCCTTCGGCTCAGGTCATGATCCCAGGGTCCTGGGATCGAGCCCCGCATCAGGCTCCCTGCTCGGCGGGAAGCCTGCTTCTCCCTCTCCCACTCCCCCTGTTTGTGTTCCCTCTCTCACTGTGTCTCTCTCTGTCAAATAAATAAAATCTTTAAAAAACAAAAAAAAACAAAAAAAACCTTTTCATCTTACAAAAAGACCTTATCAGGGCTTTCAAGATCATCAATTACCTATTCAGGAAGATTAAGTATACTACTTTGTCAGAAAAAGAAACAACTTCCCAGGAATTTAAAAAAAAATTTTTTTTTTTTTTAATTTTATTTACTTTTGAGAGAGAGACAATGACAGAGAGAGAGAATGAGAGGGGTGAGGGTCAGAGGAAGAAGCAGACTCCCTGCCGAGCAGGGAGCCCGATGCGGGACTCGATCCCGGGACTCCAGGATCATGACCTGAGCCGAAGGCAGTCGCCTAACCAGCTGAGCCACCCAGGTGCCCTAAAATTTTATATCATATTTTAGATCAGTATGTGATAGTATGACACCTAATAAAACCAAAATATCTACTAGGTAACTTACTGCTATGTGCTAGAAACTGTCTCCTGTTCTCTAAGGTCAAGGAGATCTGACCACAGACTACTACTCTCCTGCCCAAATGTAAAAGTTCATTTAAACATCCTCCCCTGAGTCTCATGCCCCCATCACCTTCCTCCCCCTTATAATCATCAAGTCATCTTCCTAATCACTTGGCCTCAGGGCACCAATCTCTTCCCTCCCCTTCTCAATAAAACATCACTTACAACATTACTTACTGCATCACCTGGGGAGCTCTAATAAATAAGATATTAATGCTTCCAGCAGTCTGCAAACATTGCCTTTTTTTTTTTCAAAAGCTCCACAGGTGACTCAAATGTGCACTCACTCAGTGAGAAAAAAAGACAAGACCAGTAGTCCAAATTCCTCAACATGACACCCATGTTAGCTTATAAGGTGATGACCCCGAACTGCTGTCAGGTGCCTACAGACAGACTAGGATTCCCTGTGCCTTTGCTCCTGCCATCCCCTCTATCGAGGATCTCTACCCATCCCACTAAGTACAGTATCTTTTCATTCCTTTGAGTCCTCATTACAATGCTTTACTTAGAGGATGTTAAAGAAATACCTGCTGATAATTATTTTTAAAAAGTCCTCTCTCTCCAATCTAGGAATGAGAAAGAATAATAGCTCTACAGCTATTCAAGATAACTGAAAAGGTACCGTGAAAAATTCTAAGGGCCACACTGTTGCAATACCAGTGAAGTTACAGAAAAACGTACAAAGAAGCTGCAATAGCTTCATGTTGTATGTTGTCAGAAGTTGCACACTTCATGTGGTTAAATGATACCTGGTCAAAAAGCTGTTTCCCAGTAGTATTGGGCTGAATGGCAAATTCCAGCTCAGCATCCATGGTGGTTACTCTTACGTTGATCTGCAATAAAAACAGAAGGGAAAATCACTAGGAAAGAAAATATACTTATTATTAAACATGAGGCAATATTTTTATCTGATTTATAAAATAAAGTATAATATGTAGGCAATAAAGAGCTACTCCATAATTGTACCTAAGATTTTCTTTATTAAAGTGATAAAGTTTGATTTTAATCACAGGAAATCTTAAATCTATTTTAAAAAGAAAGAGCTTACAAATCCTCTTTTAAAAACGTTTATTGAATACTTGGCATGCACTAGGCACTAGGCCATGAGCTTTCCATGTTCTCATTTAGCCCCTGGAACAATACTAGGAAATACGCTCATTTCTATAGAAACTAAGAGAGTTCCCCATTACTTGCCTAATGGAACAGGGATATCAAACAGCAGAGTAGGTATTTCAGGAGAAACATAACTCCAGATTCTTTGAATGGCATTCACTATTCCGTATTTTTCAACACAAAGTTCAGATACTCAAGTTTTATCCTACTGCAAAAGTATTCACTTTATAAAAAGCATTCATCGAATGACCTTGTATTTGTTAGACTCATAAATTCTTTTTTCTATAAATACCTTTCTAGAAAGCTGGACATTTCACCAAAACTTAACATGCCTTAACTAATTTTAACTCCACAGTAGCATCTTCATTTAGAATTCACCATCATGTAGTACAAATCGATCTTTAACTCACACTATTAGAATTCTGAATCTGACTATTTCTTCTTTATATTTTTTTACTCATTGTTAACAAGCATGCCTCTGCACATGTAGCTTTTATCTGAAATACCTTCTTTAATCAAATAAATCTTATAAATCACAAAACCTTCTGTGATATAATAAGTATGTATTTGGTCTTCATTCTGTTTCCTGGCAGAGAGCCCCTAAAACCTTTGGAATTTCCTGAGTGACAGAAGTGAGTTGAGTCTTTGTTATTCATAATAAGCCCCCTTCACCCACACCTGAGTTTACACTAATGACTCCTAATGACTCATGATGGACCCTGACACCTTCAGGATGGGGGCGCACAGCCAGAAGAACCAACCATGTGCTTAGAGCCATCCTAACCTCCAGAAAGAAGAGAAGCTGAGAAGTGAGTTAATAATCAATGGCCAATAATTTAATCCATTATGCCTACATAATGGAAACTTCATTAAAGCCTAAACAAAGGAGTTCACAGAAAGTTTCCAAGGTGGTGAATGCGTTCACATGCAAAGAGAAAGGCGGACCGCAAACTCTACAAGGACAGAAGCTCCTGTGCTCAGGACCTTTATGGACCTTGCCCTATGTACCTCCTCTTCATCTTCATCTTTCATTTGTATCCTTATAATATCCTTTATATTAACCAGTAACAATAAGTAAAAGTGTTTTCCTGAGTTCTGTGAGCTGTTACAAGGAATTACAGTACCTGAAGAGGGGATCACGGGAATCTCAACGTGTAGCCAAGTTAGAAATGTGGGTAACATGGGGACCCACTACTTGTGATTGGTGTTTGAAGGGGACAGCAGTCTTGAGGGACTGAGCTTTTTTTTTAAATTTATTTGAGAGAGAGAGAATGAGAGACAGAGAGCATGAGAGGGAAGAGGGCAGAGGGAGAAGCAGACCCCCCGCTGAGCAGGGAGCCCTATGCGGGACTCGATCCCGGGACTCCAGGATCATGACCTGAGCCAAAGGCAGTTGCTTAACCAACTGAGCCACCCAGGTGCCCAAGGGACTGAGCTCTTAACCTGTAGTGTCTGTGCTACTCCAGATAGCTGGTGTCAGAATGAATTAAACTGCAGAATACACAACTGAGGGCTACACAGAAGTAGAGAATTGCTTGATGTGGAAAACTTACACATCTATTACCAGAAATCTTTAGTCAAGAGAAAGTTTTCCGTTACCCATAAATCTACCATTCAACTTATTAACTAGAAATGGCAAATAATGCTATAGATACCAATGTATTTCTTGTGAATTTCTCTGTCCCAATCCCACAAGTAAGCACTAAGAATAGTTTCACCACAAATGTAGGTCTCTATGTAAAATATTTAGCTTTTCTTGATTTTTAGCTGTATTAAAGTTGTACAGTACTGGCTAAGAAAGTCTTCTTTCTTGATGTGTGCAATGGTTGAGTATATTTATTTTATGAAAATTCATCAACTATACACAATACGTTCTTCTCAGTATGTATGTTCTATTTCAATAAAAAGTTTAAACAAAAATTATACCACATGGTAGTTTGTTTTTTCACCATTTCTAAGCGTCATTGATTTTCCTGTGAGTAGTTGCAATTCATTTATTTTTACTGCTGGGCAATAATTCACCCATTTTCTTGTCAGTGGATATTAAATTGTTTCTAATTTTTTGGCTATCAAGAACAGTACTGTTATGAACATTCTCGTGTGTGTCTTCTAGTGCATATGTATCTGAATTTATCTAGAAGCATATACACAGACAAACTCCTGGGTGATAAAGTATACAAGCCTTCACTTTTACCATGTCAAAGTGAATTGTGCTCCAATATGACTGTATCCACTTACACTCCATCAACAGTATGTAAGAATTCCCGCTGAGCTGTATTTTCACCAACAGTGGGTATTATCTGATTTTCTAAACATTTGACAATCCAGTGGGTGTAAAATGACATCTCAGTATGGTCTTACTGTGCAGATCTCTGATTCCTAAAGAGGCTGAGAACATTTTCGTATGTGTACAATGCAGAATTCTAATACAGCCCCCATGATCTCCATCCCCTGGTGTCACACCCATGATTATGTTACATCACACGACAAAAGGGATTTTGCAGATATACTTAAGGTTACTAATCAGTTGACCTCAAAATCGGAGGATTATGTGAGTGGAGCTAAGCTATTCACAGGAGTCCTTTAAAAGCAAAGCGTTTTTTCAGACTGGTTGAAAAAGTCAGAGAAATTCAAAGTGTGACAGGAATTTCACATAAAAGAGGTTCTCCATTACTGAGTTGGAGGGGCCAGGGGGCAAGGACCTGACTCCAGCTTCTAGGAGCTAAGAGTGACCCCTGGCCAATAGCTAGTAAAAAATGGGAACTTCATCCTCCAGTAAAGAAGGATGGATCAGGGCGCCTGGGTGGCTCAGTCGGTTGAGCGACTGCCTTCGGCTCAGGTCATGATCCTGGAGTCCCGGGATCGAGTCCCGCGTCGGGCTCTCTGCTCAGCAGGGAGTCTGCTTCTCCCTCTGACCCTCCCTCCTCTCATGTGCTCTCTCTCAAATAAATAAATAAAATCTTTAAAAAAAAAAAAAAAAAAAAGGATGGATCATTTTTGCAAGAAAATGAATTCTGCCAATAGGAATAAGCTCGAAAGAGAACCCCGAGCTCCAGATGAGAATGCAGCTGGGATAAACCTTGATTTCAGGCTGGTGAGACCCTGAGCAAAGAACCTAATTATATCATCCCATATTTCTACATACAAAACTGTGAGATGATAAATGGGTATTGCTTTAAGCTACTAAATTTGTGGTAATTTGTTACAGAATAAAAGAAAACTAATATGGTACATTTATTGACCACTCAGTCTCCCCATCTTTGGGAATGTCTCTTAACATCTATTGCGTATTTTTCTATTGGGTTGTCTTTTTCTTTTTACTATGTAGGAGATCTTTATATATTCTAGATACTAATCCCTTGTCAGTTATTTATATCACAAAAAAATCTCCCAGTTTGTAGTTTGTCATTCTACATTATGACGTATCCTTCTTCAGGGTAAACATATATTTTTTTAAGATTTATTTATTTATTTGAGAGCGAGAGAGACACAAGAAGGGGCAGGGGTAGAGGGAGAAGGGGAAGCAGACTCCCCACTGAGGAGGGAGCCTGATGCAGGACTTGATCCCAGGACTCTGGGATCACGACCTGAGCTGAAGGCAGACGCTTAACCAGCTGAGCCACCCAGGCACCCTATGGTGAATATATTCTTAATTTTAACGTTGAATTTATCAATGTTTTACATACAGGTATCAATTTTTTTGGCCATATTTAAGAAATCCTTCTCTACTCTGGAGTCATAAAGATGTTCTTAGATTTCATCCTAAAGTTCTGTTTCTCATAATTTGTCTTCGATGATTTTTGCTTATGATTTAAGGTAGAGATCCAATTTCATTTTTTAATCTCTATAGGAGGATAATGATATGGGGATTTAAAATAACTAAGTGATGTATACTGATTAATTTACTTCCCAAAGACTATTATGTCACAGATCAAATGTCTATAAGGTACAGGATCTGAATTTGTGCTCTCTATTCTGTTGCTCTGGTTGACTAACAAGTCTTTCAAAACCACACTGTTTTAATTATGACATTTTTAAGTAAGTCTTGCTATATGGTTGGGAACGTCTCCCCTCATTATCTTCAAAACTTGTGAACTATTCTTAGCTCTTTGTTCTTGTTCCTGCCTTCACACAAAATCGTAAACTTTCAAAATACCCCACTATGATTTAAATTGGACTACACTGAATTCATCAGTACTTTCAGGGAAGAAATAACATCTTTTCAATATTGACTATTCCTATCCATGACTGTGGTTCTCTCTGTGCATTAATTTGTCTTCTTTAGCACTTTCAAAAAAGCGTTTATAATTTTCTCCATAAAAATCATATTAATCAGGGTGCCTGGCTGGCTCAAGGTCTCAAGGACTCTTGGTCTCAAGGTTGTAAGTTCAAGCCCCCTGCTGGGTATAGAGATTACTTAAAAAAAATAATAAAATCTTAATAAAAATCATATTAATCATTTTAGATATCTTTTCCATAAATCACTATGACTTTGTCACTATGATAAATTCAGGTCCACAATCCCGACATCCCCAAAGCATCAAAAACAAGGTTAGTAGCTAATTTCAGCAAAACCTTAACATGAAGTAATGTGAGACTATCTGGTGGATTATTTTATCCCATCTCAAATGAATATTTATACAATGACCTATAAAAGTACTAATGTTTTTGAGGTGATACACCAGACCTTGAGGGAAGCTTCATGACATAATGACATATGAACATAATGTACTGTATATTCATCTTTCTGAAATCCAAAAAATTCCAAATACTGAAACTCATCTAGCTTAAAGGTTTTCAAACACAGGATTGTGAATTTGATGAAATAGCTTTCTAAAATTGTTTTGCTTTTGTAGAAATGCAAGTGATTTCTATATTGATCATTTTATCCGTTCCCTTGCTTACTGTTATAACGAGCCTATAAATCCTTGTGTTTATTTATATAAATGAGGGGTCAGAAAATTTTTCCTATACAGGACCAAACAGTAAATATTTTAGGTTTTGTAGACTGTAAAGTCTGTTGCGTCTACTCAGCTATGTTACTATAGCAACAAAGCAGTTATAGATCATAAACAACAAGCATACCACATTCCAATAAAACTAGTCACTGAAATTTGAATTTCATATAACTTTCACAGGTGAAATATTATTTTTGTGTTTTAATCCACTGAAAATGTAAAAATCATTATTAGCATGTAAGCTGTACAAAAACAGGTGGTGAGCTGAATCTGGCCTATAGGCTATAACTTGCCAATCCCTGATATAACAAAGAATCTTAACATCTTCAAATAGTGTTTCTTCCTTTCTAGTCCTTCAGCTTTTTTTTTTTTTTTCTGTGCAGGTTTCCCCATTCAATGTTGAATAGCAACAATGATAGCATCTTTTGTCTTGTTCTTGATTTAAAAAAAAAGCTCCCATTGTTAATACATTAAAAAGACCTTTTGCAGTTACGGTTTCTTCTATACCTAGCTTAAGAAGTGTTGGGTTTTTCTTTTTAAATCATGAATAGTTCAATCCTAGGACTCCTCTTTCTGAATTTATCATATGATTTATCTCCTTTAAACTAACCATGTGATTGTGGTATAGAGTGCTTGCTATTTGACCACCAAATTCTAACAGAATTATAGTTGGGTATATGGCTACTGAGCTACAGAACATTTCTCAAGGTCTCTTGCAATTAGATATGGCTCTATGACTAAGCTCTCACCCAAAGAAAAGGGTGAGAAGAGACATAGGCCACTTCTGGGCCTCGGCATAAAATAACGAGCATGCTTCTCTATGCTTTTTCCTCCCTTGCCCCTGACTGACACCCAGACAAAGCAGTAAATTTATTCCTAAGTATTTTATGCCTTTGATGCTGCTACAAATGGATTTTTTTACTTCATTTTTCAAATGCTGCTACTAGTATATAAGAAAGGCTACTGATTTTTAAAAATACAACCTTATGTCCAACAATTTTGCTAAGTTCAGTTATAGTTCTAGTAGTTGTTTTTTAGATTCCTGAAGATTTTCTACGTAAACAATTATACCATCTGCAAAGAGAAAAATTTACTTCTTCCTTTCTGGTGTTTACGCCTTTTATTTCTTCTTCTTCTCCTCTCCCTCCCACAATGCAAAATCACACTTTGTTACCTACCTGCTGAGTCTTTAAAGTAATTCCAAAGAGATATTCATGCCAGAAAACACCAATAGCTATAACCAATATTTTTTTTAAAAAGATAACTGGCCCAAAGAAACATTGAAAAAAACACCCCAAAATTGTTGAAGTTTAAAAACATTTATGCCAAGAGAAAAGGAGTAAACCTTAGTCAAAAACTACATAATTATAAAGCTAAATAAAATCATACACACTCCCTTAAATTAAAAAAAAAAAGACTATATAATATCAGCATCAGTATCACTAGCATCGAAGCCAGAGTTATGAGAAAATTAATGCACGGATCCTTCCAACCTCTCATTACTTCTTCCTATAACAAGAAGTTACTATTTACTGAGCAGTGGATGTGTACCAAATTCTTCTAATTCTCACCAAAGTCCCTTAAGTAACTAATTACATCTCCATTTTTTTTTTTAAAGATTTTATTTATTTATTTGAGAGAGAGAATGAGATAGAGCGAGAGCATGAGAGGGGGGAGGGTCAGAGGGAGAAGCAGACTCCCTGCTGAGCAGGGAGCCCGATGCGGGACTCGATCCCAGGACTCCAGGATCATGACCTGAGCCGAAGGCAGTCGCTTAACCAACTGAGCCACCCAGGCGCCCTACATCTCCATTTTTTATAGGAGGAAATTAAGAATTGGAGAGCCTGAAGTAACCTATCAAAAGTCACAGAGGGAAAGTAGCAGAGCCAGGATATGAACTAAGACAGTCTGGCTCCAGAACCCATGAATTTTCATCTTCACTGTAATGTTACCTCTACCTCTTCTTCACTGGCTCACAGAGTACTTCGTTGCAACCACATTAATCTAAAACAAGCCATAGCAGTATCAGTGCCTTTTTCTTCCCAATGACTCTACCATAACATTTTGCCTTGTTCCAAAAGGAATTTAATGCTACTGGTATTTTATTAACTAAGTAGTGGTAAAAGTAAAATACACTTACTGGTTTCGGCATTGTCCTTCTCTTTTTGATCACCTTCTTTAAATATGAATTCTGATGCCACCTTCAGTTAAAGAAAAAAGAAAGAATAATGGATCTACTACTTTTATATAATGCCTTGATTTTAATATAATTTGTACAGAATAAAAATTAAAACATTTTAAATTGTGAGTTTAACACAGAGCTCTCTAAAAATAAAAAAAATAAATAAAGTAACACAGAACTCTCTTATTCTAATTTTCAATGTCTTTTATTATCATTTCACCTTCTCTGAAAATATTTATAGCTGTGATTTAAAATAGCACACATCTCGGGCACCTGGGTGGCTCAGTCGTTAAGCGTCTGCCTGCGGCTAAGGTCATGATCTCAGGGTCCTGGGATCAAGCCCCGCATCAGGCTCCCTGTACAGTGGGAAGCCTGCTTTTCCCTCTCCCACTCCCCCTGCTTGTGTTCCCTCTCTCACTGTGTCTCTGTCAAATAAATAAATAAAATCTTAATAAATAAAAATAAATAAATGAAATAAAATAAAATAGCACACATCTCAAACATAATCTAAAGCATACCGATCACCAACTGAAAGTTTGAATTTACTCAAAGACAACACATAGCAAGGAAGCAAGACTGCTAAGGACCCAAATGTTGCCTCTGTCTGCATCCGGTTCACCTCTACACCCAGCCTGGGAGAGGAGAGGGATAGTAAAAGGGAAGATATTTCAAATTATAAAGTGATGAACTCAAGAACACTTTTCAACCTTTTTTCTGGACTGACAAAGACAAAAGGAAATTCTGATTAATGTAAACTCTAGAAACTCTAGAAAATTATCTTTTCTTTTTTTAAAAAAAAGATTTTATTTATTATTTATTTGAGAGAGAGAGAGAGAGCATGAGCACGTGGAGGGAGAGGGAGAAGCAGACTCCCCACTGAGCAGGGAGCCCAATGTGGGACTCGATCCCAAGACCCTGAGATCATGACATGAGCCGAAGGCAGACGCTTAACCGACTGAGCCACGCAGGCGCCCCTTATTTTTTCTTCTTGAAAGTTGAAAAACCTGAGTAAAAATATATTGAGTAGTTTATTTACCTAAGGTGTATTAAACAGCCACAGAGCACACACTAGCAATCTGCATGCTACTCACCAGCAAGCTGGTGGCCTTCACTGAAATTTAGAGTTGTCCTTGAGACCAATGTTAAACTTTATCTTCTCCCTGTAAAGCAAAACAAGTTAATCCTAATCAAAGAAAACCATCATGCTATACTGTCTTAGGGTAAATGTTCTTAAAAACACCTAACAAACCAACCAAAAGATCTAACATTCTTAATCATTATTAGTTGCCTAAAAAAATGACAATATTATTCCAATTTGAAAACCTTCAGTGAGGTATATTAAATTATTACTTGAAAATCAGCTTCCATTGATAATATCTCTACCAAGAAAATTCATCCATTATACTAGCTTCAACTAAATTAATATACAATTAATTCTGTTTTAAAACTTCAGTGTCGGGCGCCTGGGTGGCTCAGTCGGTTAAGCGTCTGCCTTCAGCTCAGGTCATGATCCCAGGTTCCTGGGATCGAGTCCCGCATCGGGCTCCCTGCTCAGCGGGGAATCTGCTTCTCCCTCTGCCTGCCGCTCCCCCTGCTTGTGCTCTCTCAGTGTCAAATAAATAAATATTTAAAAAAATAAAATAAAAAATAAAAAAATAAAACTTCAGTGTCAACTGCTTTTTAATATGCTACAATAAACCTGAATATTCTCCAAATTGGAAAAAAATGAAACATCATTTCCCTACACTTTACTCAATCATGTGCCAAATAAACCTCTCTTTAAAAGAAACCTCTACCTGAGATATTTTTTATCTAATAATTGAGCTATGAAATTCATTTCCTTAACTCTTAGCTAGGAAATGTTAACCCTCTCTCCCTAGTCAGTCACCTACTTTCATGAACCTAAATGTACTTCAGACCTATCTTCTCATTCTATATCCTCTTTTCATTCCACTATTGTCTTAATTCATCCTTATCATCTCAGGTCTTAAAACATCTTCAAAATTGACCTGCTTTTAACATGTGTAAGTTAGTAATTCCCAAATCTGTATCTCTAGAACTTGCTTGGCTAACTTGCCTTGCTCAATGTCTAGATTATCTCAAATGTAACAAAGCCAAAACACTTAAATCTCTACCTTATAGCCAAATTTGATTTTCTACAAGTCTTGGTGACCTATTTCTAGAAAGTTATCAGTGTTCCCTCATGATTTTTTGTATCTACTACGTTGGCAGTTATGATCTTTTCATTCCTAATACTGTTAAATTTTACTTCCCTTTTGCTTGATTAATCTTGCCAGAAGTTTGCTTAATTTATTGATCTAAAGGCCAGCTTTCAGTTTCGTTGATCTTCTGTTTCTTTTATTGTTCTTTTTTTGTTAATTTCTTTTTCCTCATCACTTTTCGTTAGTTGGCTTTACTCTGTGGCTCATTTTCTAATCCCTAAAATTAAAACTTTATCTAAGTAATTCCCAATTTTTTTCTTTTCTAGTATGTGCATCAAGGTCATAAACTAAATATGTCCAAGGCAGCTCCATATACAAAGTATCCCCCTATTTTGTCAAGAACATTTTAAAATAACTTTTATCATTTGAATAATCAAGTATGTATTTATAACATCAGTGTATTTAAATATTAAAAAAGATCTATAAAATATTGAAACAATACTTTTGCCTTCATCTCTTATTTCACAGAACATAGAATTTCCTTAAACTCTTCACACAAATGAGACAGATTATACAAGCACTTTTTGAATCAGTATATAATACTATTACTAAAATTTTTATCCCAAACCACACAATCCATTCATATAAAGCACTGGGAATTTCTTTTCCTATTTGTACTGCTGGAGTATATTTTAATATCTACAGTGTAACCACTGTATTGTTTTTTTAAAAACTAGATCTGTTCTAGATTTGCCTCTTTTTTAAATGCTTAAACCACTTAGCAAATGAACTCTGTGAGCTTTCCAAACTCACAGGTACTCAAGGCATTTCAGGTCAAAGTGCCTGTTTTAAATAGTACTTTCAAGCCCAAGAAAAAGAACAAAGCAACAACAGAGCTCCTAAAAACACAAATATAAATCTCCTTTTCTGGGAAGTATATTTTGAAATGTCTTGTCTTATATTTAAAACCATACCATTTTTCTGAGCAAAAGAAGTCCATCAGAGAAAGACAATTATCATATGATTTCACTCATGTGGAATTTAAGAAACAAAACAGAGGATCATAGGGGAAGGGAGGGAAAAATAAAGACAAAATCAGAGAGGGAGACAAACCATAAGAGATTCTTAACTATAGGAAACAAACTGAGGGTTGCTGGAGAGGAGGTGGGTAGGGGGATGGGTGATGGGCATTAAGAAGGGCACGTGATATAATAATGAGCACTGGGTGTTATATGCAACTGATGAATCACTGATCTCTACCTCTGAAACTATTAATACACTATGTTAATTGAATTAAAATAAAATAAAATACCATTTTTCTAAGTATCACTTTAGTGATTTCCCACACAGGTTTTTATATGTAGTTTTTTCATTGGCTCTACAAGTTTCCCTTTCCAGTTTTGATCTCTAATCATGACTAAGAAATTTTTTTTTTAAGATTTTATTTAAGAGAGAACAAAAGTGAGAGCGAGCACAGAGGGAGAGGGAGAAAGAATTTTTTTTTTTAATTTTCAAATGGAATGGTTACAGGTCTGGGAGCAAAGCGCTTTTTATTATTTATTTCTAACTTTACTATACCATAGTCAAAGAATTCATTAAGACCTCCTTTATGTTTAGTACATGGTCAGTTTAATTTCATTTCTAACTGTTCTGGCTATAAATGACAATGTAGGTTTTGCATTTGATAAGTTAGATCAAGCCAGACCAAGTACTTAATGTTTTGTTTATAGTTTCCCTACTGTTGCTCATTTTAGTCTACTTAAACAACTTGAGAAAAAAATGTATTAAATTTTCCCAAGTATGATTGTGGATGTTAATTTCTTCTTATAAATTGTCACTTTCCAATTTATATATTTTTAGGCTATGTTATTAGGTAAGTATAGGTTTAGTGAATTCTCCAGTGAATACTTTCTTTTTCAATTAAGTAATAATTTAATTGCATTGAGAATTCTAAATTGTTAGTCCCTCAGCATTTGGAGGACATTATTTTTCTGGCATCTGTTACTGCTGATGAGCTATCTACTGTCAATCTAACTCAATTCTGTGAGATAATCTGCCTTTTTTCTCTGCTTTAAGGAATTTTTTTGGGGGGTAGTCTTCGGATTTAATTTTATTTATCTTGTTCAGGACTGGATAAGCTTCCTTATTCTGAAGACGCATGCTTTTCTTAAATTGTGGAAAAACATTAGCCATTGTCTCTCTCATTCTCTCTTTTAATTCAGCAATTCTCATTGGACACAAACTGCATATTTTATTCTCTAGTCCATACCTACTTTTTCATATTTTCCATCTCTTTATCTCTCTGTGCAACATTCCTCTACTTTCTAATGTTTTACCTCTTCAATAGTTCAGCATTTTAATAATCCTATGCTATTTTATAATTTGTTTTAAATCTTCCTTTGATCCCTATGTTTATTTTTTGTCACCGCACAATTTTTCTGTTTTCAGTTCATTATGGTTTCTTTATAGAGTTTGTAATTTTGGACAGAAAGCTCGTGTCCCTAACCCACTACCCAATGTAGGAGTCCCATGAGCCCTGAGTTGTGTATATATATCCCTACAGAGGTATTTCAGGTTTGCTCGTACCAGAGTATTAGGAATTAAAAAAAATTTTTTTTTAATTTTTTTTTAAGATTTTATTTATTCATTTGAGAGAGAGAGAGAGAGAGAGAGCACAAGTAGGGGGAGAGGCAGAGGGAGAGGGAGAAGCAGTCTCCCTGCTGAGCCGGGAG
The DNA here is from genome assembly GCF_002201575.2 of Neomonachus schauinslandi. Taxonomy (NCBI): domain Eukaryota; kingdom Metazoa; phylum Chordata; class Mammalia; order Carnivora; family Phocidae; genus Neomonachus; species Neomonachus schauinslandi. The sequence continues at coordinate 103,705,083 of NC_058413.1, read as the reverse complement.
CCTGACATGGAGTTCCATCCCAGGACCTGGAGATCATGACCTGAGCTGAAGGCAGACGCTTAATCATCTGAGCCACCCAGGTGCCCCTAAAAAAAAAATTTTTTTTTTTTTTTTTTTTGAGAGGCACCTGGCTGGCTCAATCAGTGGAGCTTATGACTCTTGATCTTGGGGTCATGAGTTCAAGCCCCATACGGGGTGCAGAGATTACTTAAATAAATACTTTTTTAAGGAACTTTAATTGTCCTAGGCCAATTTTTACATTATTCCATTACCATATCTGATTTTGTACTGCATTACCATATCTGACCCCAAAGCTACACACTAAAGAAGTTAGAAGACACTCAGTAGAGCTTCCACAGGTACTGATCATGTTATTTATTAAACCATACAGTTGTTATAACCTTCCTGTGCAATCTCATCAGTAAGGAAGAACAAGGGAAAGAAAGTGAGAATTATATGCCAGACTATATAAACTAAGTTAAAGCACTCAAGTTATAGAAAAAGTATTTAACAAACACAGGGCCAGCTGGGCGGGTAAATAAATATCAAGTATGTAGGTTTGCAGAAATTTTGAAGTTATATATTAATCTAATACTGGAATGAAATAAAGGTAGGTCTTTTTCCTTTTCCTTTAAAAAATGATTTATCCAAGTTTTCAATGTTAGAGTTACTTCAAGTTGTACTCTATAAAAAGGACGTTTTAAGAAAAAAATCGATGTTAAAGTTTTAGGTTTAGTAAGAGAGCTCTGCAGATATAAAAGAATAAAAATATATCATAGGCCAACACACATAAAACCAGGTTTTTTACACAAGCAAACTAAGCTTTTAAAATTTCCAACAAACCTAACTCAACTATATGAACTGTGGCGGGGGGGAGCTAACAAAAGCCTCCATAAATAAGGATATGGTGGACTTCTAAAAATGCATGTTTTCAGACCAGTGTTTCTCTCTCTTAAAGTTCAGGTTAGTCTCCACCTTGTTTTTTGGGTTTTTTTTTTTTTTTTTAAGATTTTATTTATTTATTTGTCAGAGAGAAAGAGAGCACAACAAGAGGAGCGGCATGCAGAGGGAGAAGCAGGCTCCCCGCTGAGCAAGGAGCCCGATGCAGCACTCCATCCCAGAACCCTGGGATGACCTGGGCTGAAGGAAGACGCTTAACCAACTGAGACACCCAAATGCCCCATCCACCTTGTTTTAGTTCAGTTAATTATAAATTATCTGAGAAAAAGAATAAGGTTCTACCACTTAATTTACCAGCTGAACACAATGTGATTACTCAGCAACAATGCCCTGTACTTAGAGAAGACTCCACAGTTGTGTGCTCTTATACATTAATTCTCTACTAACAAAAATCAAAGGAGACAAGACATGTCACACTATGGCTACTTTATAGTTGAAGAAACAAGGTCAACTGTATGTAAGTTTCTTGTTCTCAGTCGCATGGGTAATCATTGGCCAAACGGTCTTTTGACACCTACCCTAGAGTCCAGAGCTATACCATATACCCACCCATCTGTCTTCCCCTATTTGATATTTAAAAATTGCTAAATAATTTCACTTGTGGAAATTTACCCAAAGAAAATAATAACAAATGTGTACAATGGTAGACCTACGAAGATTCTAGTTACAGTGTTATTTATAAAAGTATATATAATAGGGGCACCTGGGTGGCTCAGCAGGTTAAGCAGCTGCCTTCAGCTCAGGTCATGATCCTGGAGTCCAGGGATCGGGTCCCCCATTGGGCTCGCTGCTCAGCGGGAAGTCTGCTTCTCCCTCTCATGCTCTCTCTCTCTCTCTCTCTCATTCTTGCTCTCAAATAAATAAAATCTTTTTATTTTATTTTTTTAAAGATTTTATTTATTTATTTGACAGAGAAAGAGAGATCACAGGTAGGCAGGCAGATAGGCAGAGGGAGAGGGAGAAGCAGGCTTCCTGCTGAGCACAGAGCCTGATGCGGGGCTGGATCCCAGGACACCAGGATCATGACCTGAGCCAAAGGCAGATGCTTAACAACTGAGCCACCCAGGTGCCCCAAATAAAATCTTTTTTAAAAAAAAAAGTGTATATAATACTGAGATATTATTTAAATGAACCATGGTACATCTGTAGGTTCTGCTAGACCCCAATGCAACCAATTAAAATGTTACAGAAAAATATTAAATGACATGGCAAAATATCCACAAAAAAAGGCAGGTTATAAAACCATACATACAGTATGATCACATTTCTTTTTTAAAAGTATAAATGAAGGGTGCCTGGGTGGCTCAGTTGGTTAAGTGACTGCCTTCGGCTCAGGTCATGATCCTGGAGTCCTGGGATCGAGTCCCACATCAGGCTCCCCACTCAGCATGGAGTCTGCTTCTCCCTCTGACCCTCCTCCCTCTCATGCTCTCTCTCATTCTCTCTCTCGCAAGTAAATCTTAAAAAAAAATTTTTTGAAAAGTATAAATGAAAAGATGAATATGATTATACTCCAAAATACTGAGTCTCTATGAATTAACATGAATCTGTAAATTTCTAAAATGAAAATGTAGAGCTTTTGTAATAAGAAAAACATTTTCTTTAAAATGAAAGAACAAAATTATAGTAAGTAAATAAACTGAAGTCAGACCTAGAACTTCACCATAATATTTAACAAAATCTAAGTAGGTGAATCTTTTTTCAAAAAGAGACTTTAAAAATTCTAATTTTTGAGGAAAAAATGACTAAGAAAAATGTTATGATGAAAACAGATTAATATATTTTATTTAAAATCCCTACACCCCTAGAACAAAATAAATAGCAAAATAAAAGTAATAGAATAGAAAAATATCCAACAGTCATAACAAAAAGTTACTATGGAAAGTAAAGAAATAATTAAATATATAAAGATATCACTCAGACCCCACTCAGTAAATGGTTAAAAGACAAAGTCTCTATAAACTCTTTTACAAAACAAATGCACAGTCTTGCATTAAAACCATAAATCAAGGGGTGCCTGGGTGGCTCAGTGGTTAAGCGTCTGCCTGCGGCTCAGGTCATGATCCCAGGGTCCTGGGATCGAGCCCCACATCGGGCTCCCTGCTCGGCGGGAAGCCTGCTTCTCCCTCTCCCACTCCCCCTGCTTGTGTTCCCTCTCTCACTGTGTCTCTCTCTGTCGAATAAATAAATAAAATCTTAAAAGAAAACCAAGAAAACCCCACAAATCAAAATGGCTTTAAGGTATTACTGATTATATACTCGTTAAACCAGCAAAATAATTCCTAATTATACATGCCAGTACTGATGAGGCAGTACTGCTAAACAAGTATATAAATACTGCTGGCAGCACCATAAATTGGCTCAATATTTCTAGAAATAAGTTGTCAATATTAACAAAAGTTCAATTTCTCTCTGAACAGGAAATTCTGCTTTTGGATTATACCCCCAAAGAAATAAAGAAATACAAAAGAAAGTAATCTGTAGCAAGGTATTCTCAGCAGTACTCATTATAAAAGCCAATGATTAAAATTACAATGTTGAAACTATGTGACAACATGGACTACTACAGGTTTTCTGTGTATTATGACAAACTGAGTCAACATTTACATTAATATAAGTGATTATGTAACCACTCGTTTTAACTATATAAAACGCAGGTATCCTTACAAATGATATCTTAATATACAGAACTGGGCACTTAATACTAATCAGGGTCTTATTTTTGTTAAGTTCCTAATTTTAAAAATCAGATGAGAATTTAAAAAAAAAGTATTCCAGTAAATTGGTCATATCTCAGTTTACGAGCTTATATAATATGACATATATAAGAATCCCACCTTAAATTTTTTTAGGATGCAGTTTTAGCCAATTTAGTTATTACTGAAAAATATTTACATCATAATACTTAATATAATATTAATATAATATTTAACCTCAGTAATACATTTCTAGTCCTTCCATGATTGCATTAGTATGTTTTTTCCTGAAACTAGAATCTGTTAATACCAGAATGGACAATTTAATAAAATGTCACATGAAAAGCTAAGATACCAAGATACCCGAGATACATGTCCTGGGTTTCCATCTCTAACTGATTCATCTTGAAATCACTGTCTTTCAGTGTCTTCCTTTCTTCTCTAAAAAAAAAAAAAAAAAAAAAAAAAAAGATAATATATAATCACCTAAACCATTGTGAGATACTTAATAAAAATCAACTCTTCTCCCATCTACCCTCATAATACATAATTACAGAGAAAAAATTTACTCCCTCCTCTCTACTCTTCCTAAGTTTCTTAAAAGTGGTCTTACCCTACCTCTCTGCCATACTGACTCCCCCAGAAGCAATGAAGCACAATCATGGCAGGGACATACATACTCAACAAGTAGTTTTAAGAGATCTGCAAGCATACATATTTCCCATTTCCAGAAGATTAACTATATGGTTATATACTCTAAATACAATGTTTACAGACAAAGCATTCATATGAAAGTCTCTTCTTTGTCCTTTAACTCTGAGGGTGACCCTAAAACAGCCTCTTCTCTACCTCAAACAATGGAAAAACAGCCTCATGCTAAACACCTTGAGCTCTAGTAAGTCAGTGGCACAACACACTTCCCACCTGTCAGGTGGTAAAAGAGGTGTTAAGTCTAGTCCATACTGGGCCTACACCAAAGCTTCAATAATTTATACCACACTGCCTAACTTTACTCTTAAGATACCCTTTTCCTCCATGCCTCATTATAATTTGTTTTTCTGTCTTTTGAGACATAGAAGCAATCTCTGAACCAACTGTGGTTTCTCCACAGACCAAAAAGTTACAAAAGAATTCCTTTGCCAATTTACTAGGGGATTAGGAAGCAGTGTAACAAAGAGAAGTATAAACTGACTTAATAAGGTAACTCCGGCAGTCAAACCAAAACAATAACTACAATAAAAAAGTTCTTAATCACTTTTCCCCTGCATGGGCCACTCCGGTGAAGCCTGTGAAGCCCTTCCTAGAAAAGCATTTTTTTTTTTTAAGATTTTATTTATTTATCTGACAGAGAGATACATACCGAGAGAGGGAACACAGCAGGGGGAGTGGGAGAGGGAGAAGCAGGCTTCCCCGCTAGCAGGGAGCCTGACGCGGGGCTCGATCCCAAGACCCTGGGATCATGACCTGAGCCGAAGGCAGACGCTTAACGACTGAGCCACCCAGGCGCCCCTAGAAAAGCATTTTAAAATGCACAAAATAAAATACATTAACACTGCATAATTCCAATTATACTGGAATGCAATTATCAAAATATTAAAATCACAAATTTATGACACAGTAATATCTGTGCTTTTTAATTAATCTTTAAATAAAAATATTTACCAGTGGATCTAATGACTAAACTTCTAAGTAATGATGAGTTATTCTTCTGTAACAGTAAACTATGAAAATATCTGCAATTTCTATTGGAAATAGTCTCTGCTACTGCTAATACTACCAGTTGCCCACATTAATAATGAAAGAAAATGTGTAAAAAAAAAAAGATGCAACTTTTTTCCCTCTCCAAGTTCACAGACACAAAGGCTTATAAAACCTCTACTATACACAGAACTATACTGTATTTTTAGCTCAGTGTTAATTCTGAATTTAATAGCAATATTAATGTACCTTTAGCTACATAATGCCACGTCATTCAAGTGAAGCAAAGAGAGCAAAAAATTTTAGCTCCATTTTGCAAATAAAGAAGGCCAAAACCAAGGACAAGGGTAGTGAATGAAGAAAGTACCTGCAGAATACTCACTCTTCAGCCACTTTACCTCTTTTACCTAATCTTCATCATAACTACTCTCTTCCCTCTGCCCAAGATAGGTAGGTATCACAATCCTCATTCTTTTAATAAGGAATTTAAGATTCAGATAAGTGACCTGCCCAAAGTAATAAATCTAGTTAACAAGTCAGAGGTCCTTGTAAACCCTAGTCCTGGGGCTCTTCTGGCTTTCATATTCTGCTTTTTTTCTGACATCATTCTAGGCAAGCTCATCTCAAACAATTACCAGAGCTTTTCAAGAAGAAGCTAAAGCTACATTCTTCTGTTGTTTTCAGGTCAAAAGACTACCTCTCAAGATGTTCTAAGTACACATTAATACTGGTATAATCACAGGGCGCCTGGGTGGCTCAGTCAGTTAAGCATCCAACTCTTGATTTCAGCTCAGGTCTTGATCTCAGGGTTGTGAGTTCAAGCCCACACCCAGCATGGAACCGACTTTAAAAAAAAAAAAATACTGGGCACCTGGGTGGCTCAGTTGGTTAAGCGACTGCCTTCGGCTCAGGTCATGATCCTGGAGTCCCGGGATCGAGTCCCGCATCGGGCTCCCTGCTCGGCAGGGAGTCTGCTTCTCCCTCTGACCCTCCTCCCTCTCATGCTCTCTGTCTCTCATTCTGTCTCAAATAAATAAATAAAATCTTAAAAAAAAAAAATACTCGGGGCACCTGGGTGGCTCAGTCGTTAAGCGTCTGCCTTCAGCTCAGGTCATGGTCCCAGGGTCCTGGGATCGAGCCCCACGTCGGGCTCCCTGCTCCGCGGCAAGCCTGCTTCTCCCTCTACCACTCCCCCTGCTTGTGTTCCCTCTCTCGCTGTGTCTCTGTCAAGTATATAAATAAAATCTTAAAAAAAAAAAATACTGGCATAATCACCTCTGTAAATGGATTTCCTGTAAGGGTGATATGCAGTTCCAAATAAGGTATTAAGTAGTTGCTTATGTAGAAAGTGACTTTTGTTCAAGGATATTTTCAAGGAAATCAAATATTCAACATTTTTGAGCAATTTTTACATGCAAAGCAAATTTCTAAAATGTAAATATAAAGCAGAATTGCAATATTAAAAACAAAAGTATTACAATGAATTCAGATTCTCTTCTAAAAGAAATCTGGAAATTTATTTATTATTTTTTTTAAGATTTTATTTATTTATTTGACAGAGACACAGCGAGAGAGGGAACACAAGCAGGGGGAGTGGGAGAGGGAGAAGCAGGCCTCCCGCGGAGCAGGGAGCCTGATGCGGGCTCAACCCCAGGACCCTGGAATCACAACGTGAGCGGAAGGCTGGCGCTTAATGACTGGGCCACCCAGGCGCCCCAGAAATCTGGAAATTTAAAGGAAACACCTTATCTATATTGTTCCCAAGGTGGATAGAAAAACAAATAAAACATTACCATTTGCATTGATTAATTTTAAATGCTAAAAGCTAAGAAAGCTAAATCCAGTCCAAGTTCTTCATTTTACACTTACGAAAACACCAAAAACTAATACAGTAAGTGTTTAAAAATGTAAAAACAGATTCATGGAAGTCACCTTAGCAGCAGGAAAGAAGCAAAGTTCCAAAATGACATGAATCCTGGCATATAATTCTATGCTTTACAGGTTTTGCAACACCAGACATCATAGTAGCTTACTTTCAAAAGAGAATAAAATTTCTTAAATATCTCTTAAATTGGACAAAACTCTCTCATGCAGTCAATAAAGCTATATGGCAGTTCTATCATTAAGCTTCTAATTTTCAAGATATTCAAATCTCCCTTTTAGAAACTGGAATGCTGTCTGGCTCACAGTAGGCCCTCAGAAGTTTGTTGGTGATTTTATTGGTGAATTAAGTTTACATATAATATTCAATGGTCTTTTTCTGCTGATCATTGTCAAGGGCAATATTTTCCTCTCATTTATGTTATAAGATGACCAAACAATATATTAATAAGCAACACACTACAAGAGAGAGCAAACATGAAAGTGGGGGAGAAAAAAACTCCTCCCAACTAGGTCTCCCAAGTTCAGGACTCTATCATCTCTATTCAAGACCCTTATCAAATTAGATTTAAAGGCCAGATAATTTGACCCTTTTAATGGTAACTGTAATTATCATGCTGGTTGCTGATTGGTATATATACACCAACTTTGCTTAATAACCAAACTAAGATTTTATAGTTTCTCTAAGTCTAGAGTCTGCAAAGGTCTTAAATATAAGGGAGCCCTGATGATGGCTAACAAAGTTTAATCCATCCCACACACTCAGTAAAAGCCAAACGGTTCCAGATTCAATTAAGCATGGCTGAGATTTCCTGTATTCCCATTCTCCCTTTTAACAAGGGTCCCTCTGTTGCATTCATGTGCCCGCATCATTCCACGCACTAGCCAGGATTTTTGGTTATAAACGACACCTACTCTGTAACTTATTGAAACGTTATTAGTTAACGTACAGAAATAGGAAAATTAAAAAAATAAAGTAGGATACAACATTCAGAACTCATATCACAGAAGACTCTGCTTAGAACACTGATGCACTATTAACTCCTGTTCCTATACACAAGAGCATTTAAGCAGTTAACACACTTTATAGTACAGCACATCTATATTCCCATTAAAGTGTGACTTTCTCAATATCTTACTCGCCAATTTGGCACAGAAGTATAAATGTAGCCATGGTATCTTAAAGTCAGCAAACGTTTTCCCTAAAGGGCCAGGTAAAGGGGCGCCTGGGTGGTTCAGTCGGTTAAGCATCTGCCTTCAGCTCAGGTCCTGATCTCAGTCCTGGGATCAAACCTGGCATAGGGCTCCTTGCTCATCAGGGAGCCTGCTTCTCCCTCTCCCTCTGCTACTCCCCCTACTAGTGTTCGCTCTCTGCTCTCTCTCAAATAAAATCTTTTTTAAAAAGGGGGGGGCAGATAAATAAATTTTTTAGGTTTTTCCAAGGCCATATGGTCTCTGCTACAACTACTCTGCTGTTGTAGCATGAAAGCAGCCATAGATAATATGTAAACAAATGTGCTATGATGTGTTCAAATAAAACTTTATTTATAAAACAAAACAAAACAGGGGCGCCTGGGTGGCTCAGTTGTTTAAGCGACTGCCTTCGGCTCAGGTCATGATCCTGGAGTCCTGGGATCGAGTCCCACATCGGGCTCCCTGCTCAGCGGGGAGTCTGCCTCTCCCTCTGACTCTCCCCCTCTCATGCTATCACTATCTCTCTCAATAAATAAATAAAAATCTTAAAAAACAAAACAAAACAAAAAAAACAAAAAAACAGGGACTAGGCTGCATTTGGCTCCTGGGCCAGTTTGTCAACCCCTGCCTTCGAAGTATTTTAGCAGGAATCAATGCTTTTCATTTCATAATTTAAATAAATTTAGTACCCAAGAAGATAGAACTCACATATTCATGCTAGATTATGTACGACAGATCAATACTGGATATAACTTTGGGTGGGGGTAAGAAAGAATCCAAGACACTTGGTATATGAATAAGGAAAACAATCTAGTGGAAGGAGAGTCGTAAGAAAGGGCAATTCCATTACCCTTACCAGTGACTAGTTAGGTATGGAATATATCCCAATCCCAGCCTATGAGACGAAGACATCTGCCGGGGGGCTTCTGGAAAGGAGAGTCCTTCCCATTTCTCTGGGTATGGCTGTATGGATGGCATGCTAGTCCTGCTGCAGCCAGACTGTAACAAGAGGAAAAGTCTTACTATGAAGCCAATGTGAAAGACCACAGGGCAGAGAATTGTAAAGAGAAGGAGTCCTTGATGTCATTACTGAGCTATTCTTGAGCCTCTGGACTTTATTATGTAAGATAATAAATTTCCTCTTTATTTAAGCCAGGTTGAGAATTTTCTATTACTGAGGCCAAAGTATCTTATGTGGCAGAAGTCCTTGAAAAAAAGATTGCTCACTTCAGTTTGACTGCAGCCAGTTTTATTTAACTTCAACTTTCCACAAGTAAAAGAAACATTTAAGGCCCTGAAAGCTCAGAGACTACCGACAACTCAGAAAAAACTATCTGTTCCAATTACTGATACTGAAATCCGTAACTTTATAAATTCTATAATCATGGGGAAAAAAACAAAACAATGTGCTACCTCCTTCTTTCATACTGTACCTAAGACATTCTTTTGACAAGATTTTTTTTCTCTAAATCAATGGTTGGCAAACTTTTTCTGTAAAGGGCCAGAGAGTGAATACTTTAGGTTTTGCAAAATATATGGCCTGACATTACAGCTCACAAAAGCAGTCATATACAATATGTAACCAAATGGGATTTCTGTGTTCCAATAAAACTTCATTTACAAAATCAGGAAAGCAGGCCACATCTGGCCTGCCAACTAATTTGTTGACCTCTCCTCTAAATGGTTAACAGCAAAGAGAATATCTTTCTCAAACAAACCAACTTGACTAAAACTCAAAAACAGTTTATTTCAAATGTATATAAATTAGGTAGAAAAGTAACCCAGCATGTCTTGAGCAATCTCATCTACATTAGACTGCTTGATGTAAAAAAAAAAAAAAAAAAAAAAGTCATTACCTTATTGTATATATAACCTCTGCAAGATGCAATTTAGAATTCTGTTATACGGTAACTGATATATATTACAATAGGAAAAAACAATACAAACCATATGTATATGCAAATTTATAACATTTACCTATTAAATAAAACTAAGTGTTTTAAATTAGTAAATCTGCAAGGATTTCTATACATACTGGTTATTCAAAGAAAATAATTCTATACAACTCATAACCTGACTGAACCCTTCTTTTCCAGGAAGCTGAAGCTAGAGTTCAGTATTAAATGGAATGAGGAAAGAAGTAAATCATATGGACTATATTTCCTTTCCAAACAGTTCCCAATACAAAGACACACATATTTTTTTTTTTTAGATTTTATTTATTTGAGAGAGACAGAGATAGTGAGATAGAGAGCACAAGTGGGGAGGAGAGGGAGAAGCAGGCTCCCCACAGAGCAGGGAGCCCGATGCGGGACTCGATCCCAGGACCCTGGGATCATGACCTGAGCCGAAGGCAGACGCTTAACCGACTGAGCCACCCAGGCGCCCACAAAGACACATATTTTTAAAGGACACCACTTTTCACTATCAATCATATGCCATACTCTAGGGAGAAAACAAAAAGTGAACTTCACCTTCAATCATTAAGCAAGAAAATTTGCACAAACACATAAACACACTTGAGATTATAGGAAATCACATTGTGTGATTGCATTCAACTGATAAAAATCTGAGAACCATTAATGTTTAACACAGTAATAAACACCCTTTCAATGTCCAAAATAACCTTATTTTTATAGACTTTAAAATCATAAATATGAGATAAAAAGTGTATGTTTATCCTTGCGTAAGTATTGGCATTTTCCGTACAGAAGGAAAGAAGTGCTAATATTCATTAATTACCTATGAAAAACATGAGTGAGAAAGGGTGGGGGAGGGGGAGTTCTGGGGAGTGAAGAGGACTTTATTTTTCCTTTACATCTTTCTAGATTTTTTTTTTTTTTTAAAGATTTTATTTATTTATTTGAGACAGAGAGAATGAGAGAGACAGAGAGCACATGAGAGGGGGGAGGGTCAGAGGGAGAAGCAGGCTCCCCGCCGAGCAGGGAGCCCGACGCGGGACTCGATCCCGGGACTCCAGGATCATGACCCGAGCCGAAGGCAGCCGCTCAACCAACTGAGCCACCCAGGCGCCCTCTAGATTTTTTTTTTTAAAGACATCTTTCTAGATTTTTAAAGTTTGTCATAAAATGTATTACTTTCATAGTCTTTAAAAATGGTTTAAAATTTATGTTCAGTATAAATTAATATTAAGAAATATACCAAGAACTAAAATGAGTAAGAAAGGCAGGATTCTGTGAAAAAAGCTAGAAGCTGAGGAACTCTCTGGGGTCAGACTGGCCACTTCCATCACGGAAGACGTGAACTTCACTGGCTGCCAAAAGGGAAGAGCCCGAAGAACTTTAGCTATCAGTAAAAACACTCTGAGGTTTAAAATAACCTTGTAAGAGGGGGGTCAACAGCAACTCAACCCAGTTCCGCTGAATCCAGTACCCCAAGGGTAGTATCAGGGTAGTTCCGAAGTGTCTATTAGCTTTTGGTCTCCTGGAGGGCCCGACTTCCTTGAGTTCCCAGATTCACATCAGTAGCATAAAATTATATTAGCTTTACCCTGTCAGGTATGGTCCACTGGCACACCTCAGTCTTCATAATCTTCATCCGACACATTTTTTAGGCTTTGGTCTTTGGGAAATATTGGTTAAAATTTGCCATTTTTAAATCGCCTAAGTTAAAATTCATTAAGTTAAAAATGGATGAAAAAACAAGACTCCCACCATCATTCCACACTGTAGACTCTAATTAGACTATACATAAATTATATTAAAAGATTGAAAATGGGGAGCCTGGGTGGCTAAGTCGTTAAGCGTCTGCCTTCGGCTCAGGTCATGATCCCAGGGTCCTGGGATGGAGCCCTACATCAGGCTCCCTGCTTGGCGGGAAGCCTGCTTCTCTCCCTCTCCCACTCCCCCTGCTTGTGTTCCTTCTCCCTCTGTGTCTCTCTATCAAATAAATAAATAAATTCTTAAAAAAAAAAAAAAGATCGAGAACTGAAATTAAAATAAAAATATATAAAGACTTCAACAACCTGCCAAAGAGAAAAATGAATAACAAAATCCAATTCTGCTCTTGGCAAAGGTAAAGCAATCAACAAGAAACAACCCTTCCTCCCCTCCCTGAGACTACTGACAGTGAGAGAAAAGTCTGTCATTTCTTACCACCAGAGGAAAAAGAATAATCAATTTAAGTTCCAGTTAAGTAACGACAATGTCTAAAACAAAGGACAGACTCAACATACTTTACCCACACCAAAATTAATTATATTTTTTCTACAAATATTTCTGAGTCTCTCCTACACACTTGTCCATGTGTAGGGATACAGGAGTGAACAAAACAATGTATAATCCACAAGAGCAAGAATTTAACATTTCTAAATGCCATAATCAAATTTTGCCTCATTTAAATAAAACTGTAAAGAACTCCAATGCATATCTATTAGTTCCTTAGTAATAATGTATCAACTGCTCATTAAATTCCATCCTACATAAAAAAGTGATTAAGCAAAGAAACAAAGTCATACAATCCTTTTTACAGCATTACTATTAACTTCAAAAGTAGTGCTCTACCTTTTGTCATTTGTCACATTTTTGTCATATTAGTCTCTGAAAGATAAAACACATTGCTGAAAGCAATGGAGTTCTGAAAATTTTAAAAAAAAAAAAGTGCAATCCTGAGTATTACTCTCTTCTCAAATCTAATAATGCTGTTTTGGCAAATGGATTAGGCCATTACTTATTTACCAGCCAAATGAACGGGGCAATTGTTCACTCAGAGCTCCGTCTGAAATATAAAAGAGTATTTAGTGTTCTAAAAAATGTATGCTCCGTAAACAATAGATTGCAATGTGGATGTCCGAGCACTGCTTTATCAAATAAACCCTTATTATCGTAACTTTTACATCTGCATCATGCCAGCCTTAGTGCCACAGGACTGATTAAAACGTCCTCTACACATTCTCAACTCTATTTTTAAATTTATCTCTGGTGAAACTGACTTCACTTTTCCAATCTCATTACCACCACCACTCCGGGGGCGGGGGATAACCAAATACTGGGACCGGTTAAAGGATCCTGCCATACCTGCATAGGAAGTGATGCGCTTTACTGAAACTGAAATAACCGAGCGCCCCTCGTTCGGAGTTAGCCCGGAAATGAAGTTGAGAAGCCTTCCCGGGAAGGGGGGACGGTGATGGTCCTCGACTGGTGCGGTGGGCTCTGAGACACCAAGCCGGGCTGCCTGCAGGGCCGGACGAAGTGCCGGGCTCCGAGGCCGCCCGCAGCCGCAGCAGCAGGTAGAGCGGGCCGGCCGGGAGCGGCGGGCGCCGGGAGTGGCTCCGCGCCCCAAACCCCGTTAATGCAACATCCTTTTTGCCACCAGGGTGAACGCACGCTCTCTAGTAATTCAACACCCTTACTTTCAAACTGGA
>NC_058413.1:103677734-103690871 GCF_002201575.2 Neomonachus schauinslandi | reverse complement strand
CGCGAGGGTCGGTCTCCGTGCGAGGGTCGGTCTCCGCCCGGGAGCCCCGCGGGAAGCCCTGCCTGGCGGGACTGGGCTGGAGGGATGCGGGCTGTTAGGGCGGCGGGGCTGCCCCGCCCGAAGCTCGCAGTGCGCCCGCCGCCCCCCCGCCCCACCACGAGTGGAAACTTGAAACTCCCGCTGGTGCCAGAAAACTCGCCCAGGGCGTTTCCGTCGCCCCCGAGGAGGGACTCCTCTTCCCGGAGGGGATCCAGAACCGAATCGGGCGCTGTTACTTGGCTGCTCAGCTGGAGAATCCTGGACCAGGAGACAGAAACGGGCCTATCTTATTAGAGGAATTTAGATTTGCCACAGAGGACGTTTAAATGATTGTGGCAGTTTTTACCCAACTAGGAAAACTTGCTTTTTCGGATAGCTCCACCAAAACCTCGATGGTTATGTCCCCAGTCGCAAGTGCAGATTTTTGTTCTTTAGGCAAAGATAGCTGATAATTTTTTATTACCACCGACATTTTTTGGGCAGTTGGAAGGAGTTAAGAAGAAAAAGTTGGAAGTGGGGCCCCCAAAGAGCAGCCAAACCTAAATTGTCCTAGAATTAGAGGTTAGACAGTTGGTCCTAGCCTAACTCCAGGCTGCTCTCTTTAGTCAGCGGCTGGGACTAGACAGACTTCTTCCTAGTCCGTGTTCTGGCATCCACGCCACGCTCCCATCCTCTCTCCTCGGTGACTTCTGCTGGGATTCAAAGAGCAACACGTGCTATGAGTATATATGAACCGTAGTGCACAAAACCAGATCAGTCCAGCTCGCCCCGTTTGCAATCTCTGTGTAGTTTACCTTTTATGAACAAACTTGAGATTCAAATAACAAAATCTCAGGAGTGTACTTAACTTTTAGAGAACAGATAATTCATATCCTTCCTGCCTTAGCATTTGTCTTCCCTGAGACAGTAGCTTTTCCAGGAACTGTCTCCCCAGATCACTTTCACCAAGCTCTGAGCTTCAGTGAGTTTCCCCCATTGCCCTCTGCGGCCTCTCTGAACAATTAAAAGCCCCAAGAGTTAAACTCAAAGGTCTTTAGATGGCAAATTCCTCAAGGATGAGAATCAGGTGTGTCCTTTTTCTTAACTAAAAGATTATTCCCTGACTTCATCCCCAGGGTGCAAGGATTATCCAGGTAATTGTTCAGCCTTCCACATCAAGTTGCATGCATAAGATAGTCAAAGTATTACGTAAATTCCTGGATAGTACACTAATCAAGCAAAAGCATGTAATGTACATACTTAGCAAAAGTTGCTACACTTTTACATACTTTTGCAATGAAAACAAAGGATTCGCTATTGTTCGTCATGTGCCAGGCTTTTTACATGAGCATCTCTTTTGATAATTACAACACCCTGTTTGGGGTCAATATTAACATTGACCCTTTTTTTTTAAATCAGTGAATGAAGAGCCTCAAAGGAGTTAAGTAATTTGTAACACAGCCAGGAAGTGGCAGAGCAATGACCAAACCTAGTTATATTTGACTCCAGAGCCTAGATTTTATCCTATACTCTGCAACAGCAAACAGACCAGAAAATGTAACATTTCAGTTGGCTATCATATTAGTAAATATTTAAGTAAAAGATAACATTCAAGGCTGGTGAGATAAAAAGGGTACTCTCAGACGTTGTGAGTGGGAGTGTAAACTGAAACAACCTGTTTAGAAAGCAATTTGGCACAGTTATTCAACCTATAAAAATGTTCATCCTCTTGTAACCCATAATCCCATATCTGAGATTCTTTCTGAATGAAATCATCTGAAATAGAGCAAAAGCTTTATTCATAAACTGTAGATCACAATATTATTTATAAGATGCAAAAATTAAACATGGAAACAAAATATCTTAAGAGTAGCCATATATGCTCTGTAACATTTTTAACATTTAACAACTTTAAATGTTTATGGAATGTGTATAACATCATGGCATATTTTTTTGTAGTATTAGAGGGAGGGAACAAGTTATGAAACTATCCATGCAGTATGATCACATGTATGTTTAAAAGAAACTAACAACAAAGAGGTGCCTGGCTCACTCAGTTGGGTGTCCAACTCTTGTTTTCTGCTCGGGTCATGATCTCTAGGTTGTTAGGCTCTGCACTCAGTGGGGAGTCTGCTTGAGACTCTGTCTCTCCCTCTGTCCCCCCACCCCCACCCCGTGCCCACACACACACAGTCTCTCTCTCAAAAAAAAAAAAAAAAAGTACGAGGTGTTAGAAAAACCGAGAAAGATTGAAACCCAGGGTTGGCTGGGTGGTCTTCTATGGGCAATTTTTTTCTTTATTCTATTCTTCAGTTTTTTCTGTCTTTTACAGTGTAAAAAAAATTATTTAAGTTTAGTTTTACTACAATGTGGATCATCAATTACACAAAAGCCCAAAGCCACTGTTTCCTAAGTGTGAGGCTATTCTGTGAAAAATTGTGATGAACTGAGCTGGCAGAACTTTATAGTTAGGGGTCAGGTATCTTCATTGTAAATGTCATCTACACACAGCATTGTTTGGTTTTGTTCCTTACGTCAAATACATGCATCTTTAATGTAATATAAGTGATTTAATTGAAAATTTTCTTCTCTGTTTTATTCCAACATTTCAGATTTCACGGGGAAAAGTTCACATGTTTGCTGAAACTACATTTTTTCAGAAAAACAATCTGATGATATTATTAGTAGTTACAAAAAAATTTATATAGCACCTACCTAATATGCATAAAAAAGAAAGACTGGGGCGCCTGCGTGGTGCGTCCAACTCTTGGTTTCAGCTCAGGTCATGATCTCAGGGTCGTGAGAGCCTCTCTCTCTCTCTCTCAAATAAATAAATAAATCTTAAAAAAAAAAAAGACCAAAATCAATCTATTACAATCTATTACTAACTCTTCTATGCTAGAATCCGATGGTACTCCATGATAACATATTGACTAATTCTGGATTCTGGAATTCCTATGATAGTTACAAAGCATTTGTCTCACTAGCACATATAAAATTCCTTCTTGAATAAAACTCCTTTTTGCAAGTGTGGTTTGAAAATGGAAGGTTTTCCATCTAAACATTCAGTTCCAGGCCCCTTGCTAGTTTGAGTAAGACTAGGCTCCTGCCCTCTGGATTCAGTTATGAGAAAGGCAAACAAACAGTTGTGAAATTTGAACTGTAATAAAGATAGACACATAGTGTCAAGTGAGACAGAAAAGAAGGGCTGTTAACTTTGCCTAGAGAAGAGAAAGCCCCTGGGCGGGGGTGGGGGGGAGGGGTGTAGAAGGGTGAGTAGAGGGTTCCCTAAGAGGGGAAAAGGGGAAAGGCAATCAACTTTGAAGACTGAGTAGCAAGCTAGGGTTGATGTTGAGATAAGGATGTTTATAACCAGAAAGGTAAGTTGAGATCTGTTTGGGAAGATCAGAATTTGCCCTTCATCCTTAAGGAAGTAGGAATCCATATAAGGTAGTAAGAAGGGGAATAATGTGATCCCCTTGTGTGAGTAAAGTAACTGGCAGCCACGTGGATTACTTGAGAGAGTGGTTCCGTGACACAGTAATCGGTAAGATCACCAGGGACAACTCAAGACAGTTTTGCTGTAGAAGTCCAGGTCCAAGAGGATGAAGGACTGACCCTGGGAGGTTTTGAAGATGAAGAGGAGGAAATAGAATCTTCTAAAATTTTTGGAGATCAGCTTCAAGGAGTAAGAGAAAGGGAGAAGTGAAAATGATTTCAGGTTTCCAATGGGTACCATTAAGATAAATAGGGAGTATAAAAGAAGTAAAAGGGAGAGGTCAAGATAATTAGGCAAGTTACAGAGATGCTGATTTGAAGTGTCTATGGGTAATCTAGGAACAAGTGTATATTCAGTAACTGGAAATAAGAACTATGGTGAATGAGACATCCAATAAATTCTCATTGAATAAATGAACATCAGTAACATGCTTAAAACAGGCCTTTTATTTCCAACTGTGTCTTTGGAAAATATAGTTCTGCTCAACTCAAGGATTTGAATATTAAAGATTATATATTAAATTAATCTAAAGCATCATTATATACTAAAGTGTTTTTCCATGAAAAAAATTTATTCACTATTTTTAAAAAGCTATGAAGATGTAAAATCACAACTATTTTAAAGACCTATACACAGAAATGCAAAAGAGAATTTTCTATTATGAACTGGGATATTTCATTCCTGATTCCCACTATCTTGCCTATTTACGTACATATTCACAGTGTGCTCACCAATATAATGGCCCTCAGTAAAAACAAAGTAAATAAAACTACCTTATCATCTGCTTTGTATGCCTAGTAGGCCATACAAATTTAATTGCTGATATAAGCTATAAAATTTCAGTACAGTCAACAGAGGTTTGATGGGTAACATAGCTAAAGGAAGACTCAAGAAACCGCAGGTCTGCTCCAGCCTTTATTCTCTCCCTATCAAAGATCAAATTACATAAGTACATAATTCATAATGTGTTTGCAGATATGAGCATATTAATCTTCAACGAAGACAAGGTAAAAGTTATTACTTAATCCTCTCTGCTTATATAATAAAAAGCCAGTTTAGTTTGTGATAAAAGGCAATAGAATTTCAGAGGTAAGCAACAAACAGAGTGGAAAGAGTCTAAATGAGGGAGTCCATAACCTTGGCTTCATTCCCAATTCCTACAAACAAGTTGCTAAGCGACCTTGGAAGATCCGATAGACTGTTTGGTAACTTACTTGCAAAGAGTGTTAAACAAAGGAGAATGTGACACCCATTTGCCTTTCCAAGAGCTTGTCCGAAGACGCCAGGGATTTTCAGGACTGGAAGAAGATCTCAAAGAGCATTGACTCCCCTCTCCAGTAGTATTGGGAAACGGCTACCCCATCAAAAGTGGCTTCCTCCCACTAACTGTGTGAGAGCTCCAGGAAAAAAACATTTTTTAAAAAAATTTGTATCGACTCCCAGTTTTCTCATCTATTAAGTAGAGAGCTGGATTAGACTGACCTTCTCTACACTTTCTTCAAGCTCTAAAATTCTCTGACTCTGACTTATTCACCCATAAAGTATTCAATTCCCATATATAACATGTAATTTCTAGAATTTATTCTGTATCTTATGACCCATGCAGAAAGTACTTGTGTACAGAGAATCACTTCATAGTGTTTCATAATTTTTGACCCAAATATCCATTAGTTTATGACTCAATAAGCTTTGTACATTATTAGACTGTCCTTGTCTCATGACAGAGATATAAATAAATAAATGAATAAATAAATATTCACCCTTTAGAACTCTAGCACTGAGTATTCTAGACAGCTGTTTTCTAGTTTATAACACATTAGTTGCATTTTAATTTAGTTGAATGTACACCGCAGTCATTATTTACTATGGAGGAAAGGTGCCCAGCCCTGTGTCAAGGGTCCAGCGTATAAGACTTAAACTTTTCCATAGTGGCTCTAAAATTCATCTGCATAGTATCTCATACTCCTCCCTGAAGAGGTGGGACCTAGTTCCCCTCCTCCATGAGTGTGGGCTGGATGTAGCAACTTGGTTCTAACAAACAGAAAAGTGGAATTGATGGTATGTGACTTCTGAGATAAGATCCTAAAAGGCACCAGGTTCCTCCTCATTGGCTCTCTCTGGGATCACTTGCTTTGGGCAAGGCAGGGGCCTCATCCCCAGGACACTCAAGCAGTCTCCGGAGATGCCCACGTGGTAAGACCCAGAGGCCTCCTACCAAGAGCCAGTGAGGACCCAAGGCCTTCCTCTAACAACTGTTGTTAGTAAGCCAATGCGGAAGCCAATGAATCTTCCAGCCCCAGGCAAGCGGTCAGGTGACTGCAGCCCCTGCCAAGAACCTGAATGCCACCCCTTGAGACCCACCCCCCATGCCAGAACCACCCAGCTCAGCTTCTCCTGACTCCTTGACCCACAGAAATTATGAGATGATAAATGTTTTTTTGAGTCACTAAGATTTGGGTCATTTTTTTTTTTTATGTAACAATAGATAACCAAAGCATTGACCTGTAAGGATTTCCACTTGAGTTGAGGCACTCTTTTTTTTCAAAAAATGACTCAATTCTAGAATACAATCATACAATTTTAAACCTGGATAGGACTTCAAAGAAGAGTCTGCCTCTTATTTTGCAAAAGCAGAAATGAGGATCTGCTGAGTTCGTCTTGCTTAAATCTGATGTGCTTCCATTATTCCTGATCTCAACCAGAAATGCAGGAGCCATCCTTAACACTTGCTCTCCTTCACCTCCTTCATACCCAACCTATTGCTTAATCCTATTGCTCTTACCTCCTCTTGCCTTGATCTAATTTTTCCTATCTCTACCACTCCCAACCAGATCATGCAATGGTTATCTCTTCTGGACCAGCAATAGCCTTCTAACTGGTCTTCTCATGTCAGCTCACGTGCCCCCTACAATTATTTCTCAATATTGAATCCAGAGTTAATTTGTTGAAATGTAATTATGACTATCTCACATCTCCTTCCCATCTCCTCCCCGCCCCAGACCTATTTGTTGATCTCCTATTATTATTGGTCATGGTTTGCATTTATTCTCCAAGCTCAAGCCATTCTGACCATGTATAATTCCTAGAATACGCCAGTCCCTTCCGGGCCACTAGGACTTTGCATATACAGTTCCCTCTGCCCCATTGATCTAGTTGACACCTGATCATCCTTCAGACCTCTGTCACAGTCAAGCCTGCCTGGACCACCTGCTACCGGGCACAACTCCATGTCACTCGTCCTGGTGGGACTTCAGAGCACTTGTATTGTTTGTTAATTCATAGATTTTTTTTTAATTGATGTCTGTCCTCTCTATTAGACTACAAGTCTATAAATGTAGATACAGTGTCAACTTCTTTTCATTCTTGTGCCTTAGTACTTACCAAGTTGTCCAGAGCATTATATATAGTGTTCAATAAATATTTGCTGAGTGAATGACTGAAATGACCCAAGAAGTTATTGTGAGACTAAAATCTAGGTTTCCTGACTCCAAATTTCATGTTAATTACAATGTGCTGCTCTCAGTTTGGGGCACTCAAGTCTGAGTCCCAACACAATGCCATTTATTAAGTGCAAAGAAAATCGCTGATACTTTTCAAATATTGTTTTTGGCAACACTAATGGTATATAATATCTAGGCATGGTTACTGTATTAAAATGACTAAGTCCTCATGCAGGCTTGTTTACTTTGTGACTTTGCCACTTATTTCCTGAAATACATCTGTGATGGTTAATTTTATGTGTCAGTTTGATTGGTTTGAAGGATACCCAGATAACCGGTTAAAAAAAATATTTTGGGGGTTATGTCTGTGAAGGTGTTTCTGGAAGAGGTTAACGTTTGGTGCAGTGTACTGAGTGAAGAGATCTGCCTTCACCAGTGTGGGTGGGTATAAAACAATCTCTCAGGGGTCCAAATGGAACAAAAAGGTGAAGGAAGGGCTTCTTCTCTTTCTTTTTGAGTTGGAGCGTCCATCTTCTCTCATTCTTGCCCTTCCGAGCTCCTGCTTCCCAGGCCTTCAGACTCCAGGACTTAGGCCAGTAGCCCCTTCGTTCAGGCCTCTGACCTTAGGCTGGGAGATACACCACTGCACCCTGAGTCTCAGGCCTTCAGACTCAGACTGAATTATACTGCTGGCTTTCCTGGCTCTCCCGCTGGCAGACAGCAGATCATGGGACTCCTTGGCCTCCGTAACCACATGAGCCAATTCCAATACTAAATCTTCTCAAATATTTATCTGCTGGTTCTGTTTTCTCTGGAGAGCCCCGACTGGGTACAACCACCATTACTCGAAACAATCCAAAAGCCACTTTCACTGTCAGTTCCTTTTACACAACATTGAGAGCTAATGAGTTAGTTACTGAAGTCCATCCTCATCCCTGCCGGGCAGCCCATAGCCTGCCAGGTCTCACTCGTGGATCAGAGCTCTCTAGAAGCTTCACCCAGAGGCGTGAGCAAGGCTTCAGTAGGCTTGTGGACGGGAGCTTCTAGACACTCCAGGAAAAGAAAAGGAAAAAAAAAAAAGTAGTAATTGGATGTATGAATGCTTTTTTACTTAAGAAGATAATATGTCCTATGTAATGATTACAGAAAAGTTGGAGAGACGGTCTGAATCCGAATTGGCTGTTACAGGGAAATCCCTAGCTGTTACTGGTAACTATGTGTGAAGAAAGGGGGGAGGGGGCAAATGCAGGCCCTTTGCAAATCCACTTGGGTCCTGGACTTTGTCCAATTATTAATCTTGGGAGTACTTTCCAAATCACTGGGCTGTGCCTCTATTCCCGTCCTCAGAATTCCTTCTTTGGGCATTGCGATCTGATTCGAAAAGAGGGTGACCAGGGTGGTCCTGACGCATTGAGGTGGTGACCAGCCGCTGCTCTGACCTACTCTCAGCTCTCTGTGAGACACGGTGCTTCCAGGCGCATGTGCCGGATGCTAGGGTACGTTCTTCAGGGGACAAAAAAAATAAAAGAATGACTTTCCCAACTAGTGAAGGACCTTTTGGCCCAAAGGTATGCTATAAACTACTTTGGAATTTGAAAGGTGTTTTTCTCTTTTTCCTCTGGCATTGACTTTGAAGGGTGGCTTGATGCTGAGGCTAGCCAGCAGAAGCTCATGAAAACATAATGGGACTCCACTGATGGTACTCTGCAGCCAACCGAGGTTTATAAACAGGTTTCCATTGGAACATATACTGGGGTTTCAACTTGAGATGACAAAAACGTGCACCCTTTTTGACCGATTGAAATTCATTCATTTATTTAACTGTCAATCACTGACCCAACACTCATTGAGCATTGACTATCTTGTAGGCTCAGTTCTAAGTTCGGGGAATATAAGATTAGCAAGACTATTCCGCCCCCAAGAAACTCAGTCTACTGGGAAGCACAATGTCACAAACAAAAAATTACGAAATCATTTGACAGGTGCTCTAACTAAGCCTTCTCTCCCGAGCTCCAGTCTCATCTATTCATTTCTTACTTAGCATCTCTACTTGGTGCCCAGGGATACCTCAAATTTAACATGCCCAGGACCGAACTCATCATCTTCTCTACCTTCTCTATTAAACCTCCTCCTTCCTCCTTCCTTCCCCTTCTCCTTCGTGTGTGTTCCATCTCATTGTGAAACCATCTCCTAGCCAGACCTCCATCCTAGAAAACTCAAAATAATTCTGAACCCATTCAGCCCCCGCTTTCCATCAGTCATCAAGTCCTGCAAATATTATCTCTTAAAGAGGAGCGCCTGGGTGGCTTAGTCGGTTGAGCGTCTGCCTTTGGCTCGAGTCATGATCCCAGGGTCCTGGGATCAAGTCCTGCATGAGGTTTCCTGCTCATCGGGGAGCCTGCTTCTCCCTCTCCCTCTCCTGCTCCCTCTGCTTGTGCTCTCTCTCTCTCTCAAATAAATAAATAAAATCAAAAAAAAAAAAAAAGGGTCCTATGGCCCATCCCCTCCTCCCTAACTCTGCCACTGTCTTAATCCAGGATGCTGGTAAACTTCCCACCTGGAATCCCAGGCCAGTGTTCTGACCCTCTCAAACATACCCTTCACAGAGTGTGATTGCCTGGGTTTTCTAATTGGAGAGCCTAGCACAGAGCCTGACCCACAGTAAATACTACTGTAATTAACACCAAGCATTAATGTAGATGAGAAGCACAGACAGGTCAGCTTTCTGAATGGAGAGTGTTTTGTTTGTTTTATGCTAGTCTGGAATGTCAGTATTCTGTTATCTCAAAGGTGACCAGGTTACTGGACATCTGGCTCACAAACCCTAAATTTAGAAGAGATAATACAATGTAATGGTAAAAACATTGAAGTCTGGATCCAGTCCTGCCATGTAATGCATCTGAAATAACATCTGATGCTGTTTTTTCTTCCTTTCCTTTCATTTCATTCATATGGAATGCCAATTTTCTACTTGAACAATTAGGATTCAGTTTAGCAGACAGTGACAGAAAACCCCACATAATGTCCTTTAAAAAGATAGAAACTTTTCTTTCTCAAAATGATATCCACATAGGCAGTCTAGAGCTGGTGTTGTGCCTGCCCATTCACCAGGGACCCCAGCTCCTGTAGTCTTTGCGCTCTGCCATCTTCAACATATGGCTTCTACTTCATGGCCAAAAGGGCTGCCCCAGCTCCAGCCATCATGGTCACATCAAAGGAAAGACGGGTGAAAAAAAGAGAAGAGCGTATCCATTTTAAGGGGCACCTGGGTGGCTCGTTGGTTAGGTGTCTGACTTCTGCTCAGGTCATGATCTCGGGGTCCTGGGATCGAGCCCTGCACTGGGTTCCACACTCAAGTGGGGAGTCTGCTTCTCCCTCTCCCTCTGCCCCTCCCCCTGCTCATGCTCTCTCAAACAAAATCTTCGGGAAAAAAAAAAGAGGGAAAGAGAAAGAGAAGGGCGTCTCCATTCTTTTAAGGACCCTTCCCACAACAGGGAAACCTCAGCAAGGGAGTCAGTGGGCAAACGGCACAGGAACGAGGGGCGTCACCATCCCGTGGCGTCTGCATGCAGTCAGAGATGTGCAGAGCTGGTGCTGCAGCAGCAGCGGGGCCCAAACAAGAGGCCAAAGTCTGAGACGGAGGAGGCTGGACGATCTCAAGTGTCACCTAGGAGACGTCTGATGCCATACACATCCACACTCCACCGAGCTTGGGTGAGCTCGTGGCCGACAAAGCCGGTGTGCCCGGGGCTATCAGTGCCTGATACCGAGAGCTTGCACAGCTGAGTTAGTAGCAGCAACGCCTGCTCCAGGCCAGGTGAGCTGCTAAGAGCGTCACTGTCACGGAACCCTTCCAACAAACGTGGCCGCAAGGGAGTATTTCTTCTCCTTTTTTTGTTTTCGTTTTATGTGTGAGGACACAAACGGAAATGCGAACAGGACTGGTAATCCGGGAGGTCAGGATTTCCACTCGGAAATCACCCAGGGCTTACACGCCGCTCTGCTGCGGGGCATGAATAATGAGAAAGTTGTAAAAGCGGGTGGGATTTTAAAAAGATACTTTTGGGAAAGTAAACTGCATGATCTTAAAGAACATGTCAGTATCTGATGGAAAAACCCAATGATTTTTTCTTCTCCACTGTAGAGTTCCACCCATCATTCCTGCCCGGAAACGCGCAGTGCCTTTGGTGGCCAGGTTCTCCTGCAAGGGCAGAGGCCTGGGGACATGTCTCCTTGCCAGGCTGGCTCCTTTATTCATCCTTTCCTCCCAGAGGATCCAAGTGTGACCCTAGCTTTCTTCTAGCATCGCCCCGCATTCCCCAGCTGAGCTTTCTTCTCTCTTTGGCCCTGAAAACAGTGTCATTGTTTCTCTCCGCCTTCTTCCTCTCTGTGCCACAAAATGACTCTGAGTGTTTCTGAGGAATTTTACAGCTTTCAAAAGAAGAAAAGCATATAAGGGGTTGAAATAACATCATAGAGAAATTTCAAACTTAGAAGCAGCCTAAAGAGCTTGATCGTAAACCACTTACTCATTTTTCCTGGGAATGCAAATATAACTAGGTCAGACTGTCTAAGGTTCCTTCTTTCTCTGGCCCATCATTTTGGTAAAAACCGGATCCAGACAATCCAGTTCCTTGGTCTCTCATTTACTCACAGGGCTGGAGCCTCTGAGATCTGCTTCCTTTGATGGGGAAGGCATCATTCTTCCGACTTCGCCGATCTCCTCGGGAAGTCTGCATGAGGAAAAGTACAGATACTGACGAAGAGGCTTGACAAAGGCTCAAGTATGTTTTAAATTTCAAGGAAATTTAGAGTGGTCACGTCATTCTTCACACCGAAAGCCACGTCAGGCTGTCCTGACAGTAACATCCCCATCCAAGGTGTCTTTCCCCGGTGGTGTTTTACTCTTCACCTGTTTTGACTCCGAGGTAACATTTAGCAAACAGCCAGGCACCGGGCGTAAGACATTTGCACATAGCCTTTCCATACCACTTCTTATCATCTCAACACGTTTTTATAACATCCTGCAATATCTAACAAATATGCATTATTTACCTTTAAATCACAGTTTAGATCCTCTGAGGAGGCTCCTGTAGACCTCATTCATAGCATATTTATCCACTCTTTGGCTTCAAATAGTGCAACTTTTTGTCTGCTTCTTTACCATTTTTCTTCTTGAAGACCCCCACCGAAAGCTGATCTAACATTGACCTCTGGATGTTGGCCCTGCCCGAATTATCTTGAGGGCCAAGGGCCCTAATGCATCACAGACTATCTGAGACTAGACCATTCATTGGTGCTAGACCAGCAGGAGCACATCAGGCATTTGGGTAAAGGTCAGCATCATCAAAGACCAGAAGACTCAGCATCTTGTAGAATTCACGAAAATGAAAAGACCCTAGCACTTGACCTGTGTCTTAGTTTTGTTCCTGATACAACACAATTAAAAAACAGGGCATCTATTTTTTAGATTTATCTAAAAATAGATTTATCTAAAAATCTATTTACAGGGCACATGGGTGGCTCAGTCGGTGAAGTGTCTGCCTTTGGCTCCAGTCGTGATCCCGGGGTCCTGGGATCGAGTCCCACATCGGGCTCCCTGCTCAGTGGGGACCCTGCTTCTCTTTCTCCCTCTGCCGCTCCCCCTGCTTGTGCTCTCTCTCCCTCTAATAAATAAATAAAATATTTAAAACAAATAAAAATCTATTTACAACAGGGATCTAAACAGGCTGTAGATCCTAGAATGACTGTTCACTGTTTTAACTATTCATAGTATATAAAATTATACTTGATATTTTTTTATTTTATTTTTTTTAAAGATTTTATTTATTTATTTGACAGAGAGAGACACAGCGAGAGAGGGAACACAAGCAGGGGGAGTGCGAGAGGGAGAAGCAGGCCTCCCGCTGAGCAGGGAGCCCAATGTGGGGCTCAATCCCAGGAACCCGGGATCATGACCTGAGCCGAAGGCAGACGCTTAACGACTGAGCCACCCAGGCTCCCCTTGATATTTTTTTAAAGATTTTTAAAAATTTATTTGACAGGTGGCGCCTGGGTGGCTCAGTCGTTAAGCGTCTGCCTTCGGCTCAGGTCATGGTCCCAGGGTCCTGGGATCGAGCCCCGCATCGGGCTTCCTGCTCTGCGGGAAGCCTGCTTCTCCCTCTCCCACTCCCCCTGCTT